>NW_023270447.1:85531095-85626296 GCF_011800145.1 Mirounga leonina | reverse complement strand
AGAAAGAAAGAAAGAAAGAAAGAAAGAAAGAAAGAAAGAAAGAAAGAGGCAGAAGACATGAATAGACATTTTTCCAAAGACATCTAGATGGTCAACAGACATATGAAAAGATGCTCAACATCACTCATCATCATCATCAGGGAAATGCAAATCAAAACCACAATGAGATACCACCTCACACCTGTCAGAATGGCTGAAATTAACAACACAAGAAACAACAGGTGTTGGTGAGGATGCAGAGAAAGGGGACCCTCGTACACTGCTGGTGGGAATGCGAACTGGTGCAGCCATTCTGGAAAATAGTATGGAGGTTCTTCAAAAAGTTAAAAATAGAACTACCCTATGATCCAGCAATTGTACTACTGGGTATTTACCCAAAGGATACAAAAATGCTGATTTGAAGGGGTACATGTACCCCAATGTTTATAGCAGCAGTATCCACAATAGCTAAACTATGGAAAGAGCCCAAATGTCCATCAATTGATGAATGGACAAGGAAGATGTGGTATATATATATACAATGGAATATTACTCAGCCATAAAAAAGAATGCAATCTCACCATTTGCAATGATGTGGATGGAGCTAGAGTGTATTTTGCTAAGCAAAATAAGTCAGTCAGAGAAAGACAAATCCCATATGATCTCACTCATATGTGGAATTTAAGAAACAAAACAGATGAGCATATGAAGGGGGGTGGACAAAAAGAGAGAGAGGGAAACAAACCAGAAGAGACTCTTAATGATAGAGAACAAACTGAGGGTTGCTGGAAGGAGGTGAGTGGGGCAGGGGCTGGATGGGTGATGGGCATTAAGGAGGGCGCTTGTGATGAGTACTGGGTGTTGTAAGTAAGTGCTGAGCCACTGAATTCCACTCCTGAAACATTTTGCAATGTATGTTAACTAATTAGAATTTTTTTAAAGATTTTATTTATTTATTTGAGAGAGAAAGAGAGAGAGAGAGAGAGCACGAGAAGGGAGGAGGCGTAGAGGGAGCGGGAGAAGCAGACTCCCTGCTGAGCTGGGAGCCCAATGCGGGGCTCAATCCCAGGACCCTGAGATGACCTGATTCGAAGGCAGATGCTTAACCGACAGAGTCACCCAGGTGCCCCTTAGCTAATTAGAACTTAGATAAAAATTTGAAAAAATATATATATAATATCAAAATTTAAAAAGATGCAAGGCAGGAAAGGCCTCAGAGTGTCTAGGAAGATTGTGCCAGAGTATGGAGCCACAGAGTGCTGGGCTAGGAGCTGGGAGAGTGGGCTCCCTTTGCTCCCACAGCTTCTGTCCCAAGCTACCCCTTCTGTTCCCTCCCCATGATCCCACAGCTAGTAAGCACCACAACCAGGATGCAAAATCTGGGCTCTGATTTGGAGCCCAGGGACCAATTGTGGACCCCCGGTGAGTTACAGAAAGAAAGCAGCTGGGAGTCATGTCTTCTCCAACCAGGAATCAGGGGGCCACAATGAGGAGATGATGAAGAAGCAGCATCTGAAATTGTACCCCAAACTGCTAAGCCCCTTTTTCCCATCTTCAAAGAGCTTGCATTCTAGTAAAAGAAACAAGAAAAAAGTAAGCAGAAAATAAAGTAAAGGAGAAGTTTGTGGGAGCAGAGAAATATACCATAGCTAGGATGGTCAGGGTCTCCTCGAGGAGCCGACACTGAAGCTGAGATCAAAAGGATGAGGGGAAACCCAGCCATACAAAAGGGGCATTCTAGAGGATATTCTTACCTGGAAGAAGGGCCTCAGAGCACCCCCTTCGGCCAGATTCCTGCCTAGTCCTCAGAGCACAGCAAAGAGCTATCACTCACACCAATAAAAGCACCAGTTAACCTTGATGAGACCGCAATTAGCTGGCAAAGTCTTAACTCCATCATTAGCCTGGGCATGGGAGGGGAGGGCAGCAGGAACCACATCTGATTCCCAAATGGCCTGTGATGTTGAAAAGTGGCCAAACACAAGCTGAAAACTCCTGACTCCTCCATGGGAATTCATTCTGTTCTTCCTTCAGTTCTCCCCAGACGAAGCAGCCACTTGCAGGCAAGAGGGACATCCTTGGAGGCTCCAATATGCCCCCACCCTTTGCTGCCACTTCAGAAGACAATCCCCGTCAAAGTGCTTAGGTGCAGTGATGTGCCGGTGAATGCTTACCAACCCGTTCTCCGAGGGGGGAAAGCCCTGATTTGTAGCATATGCCAACGCCCATGGTGTAAATACTCCCACCAGGGTCAATTGCAAACAACCAACCTGACCTCACTGAAGACCGGGTTGGAAAGAGATGCAGACAGGTGCGAGTTGGCCCCCCACACACCACTGCTCGACCCTTGGCAAGTTTCCTCATCTGCAAAGTGCAGATTAAATGAGATAAGGTAAGTCACCATCACCACCAGGAAGGGCTGGACAAAGGTCAGTGCTGATAAATTAAAAGTTTCCTTCTCCCACCCAAGGAAAGCAAGGGAGTTCCAGCACAAAGTTGGGAAATGTCACCGGAGCATTTAGGGATTGATTATCCTGTTTAGCCATCTGCGCGGAGACGGCGTGGAGTGGGGTTGGCAGGGACAGGCAGGACAGAGAATGTAGGAATCATTAACTCCCCGTCCCCACCAGCGCTGGGTGCAGTCTCGCCTTCCGGGTGGTAGCAGAGGGATGGCTCCCCAGGACAGGGGCCGGGCTTGGCTGGTTCACCCCTGCATGCACAACCCCCAGCCCAGTGCACAGCAGGAACAGCAGATGTTGGATAATGTGTGCCAAATGAGTGAATGAATGAATCATAGAGACCTCTCCAAAAGAAGGAAGGTAGCCTCCCCTTCTCAGCCCATGCACATGCACGACAAGCAGCCTAAATCATGGGATTGGGCTCTGGATCGGATCACCAGGCCAGCACCCCACCCCCCCACCACCACAGGACACTGGGAAAGTATCTTGGGACCCAAGGATAGGCATGTGGTGCTCTGTGACAGCAGGTTAGAGACAGCCCTGTGATTCATAGCAGCAAATGCTGGGGAAATAAATATCACACTGCCCTAGCCCTTCCCACCTCAGCCTCTAATATCCTTTCCGCGGAAAGAGGCCTTATTATTCAGTGCCTGTGGTGACAGCTAACGAGTAAATCAGTGGCCTGGAGATTGCTCCCTGGGGAAATTGGCTATGGCTTCTGGTGACGGCCATTCTGCAGGGGCTGTGTGGGAGTAGGAGGGGTCACACTGGGGCAAGAGAGGGGGCAGGGGTTGGGTCTGGAGAGAAACTCCCTGCCCATCTTCTTGCTTCCCATGAAGCCCCACTCCCCACCTCCACCCTACCCCCATGCTGTCACTTGCCTTCCTGGAACAGAACCAGCTCATGGGGGAAATAGAGGCACAATTCAAAGGAAGTATCATATAGTCTTCTGGGCACTAGTTTCCCCAGGCCCCAACCCTGGAACCAAATCCACCCTCCTGGGCTGGAGTGGGTAAGAACCAAATTTACCAGTTACAGCACTAAGAGATCACCACTGTTTTCCCAGCGTCAACACCTGATTCTTGACTATTTGCCTGGCACATAACAATCCCTCAATAAATATTTGTGAATGAATAGATGAATAACTGAAGGCATGAAGGGAACAGAACAGGCATGGCTGTGCATTTCCATCTATTTCTCTGCCTTGTTATCTTCCTAATCTTTCCAAGGACGCACCACGACTTTTCATCACTACAGCGATATAATTCACTGGGTCACACTAATTTCTAGTCGCCTGCTTCAAGCACCGCTTGGTTTTGTTTTCCTTTCCTCCCACTGTCAAAACGACACTACCCCGAGGTCCTCTCCCTCCCTCCAGATGGTTGGCATCATAAGCAAACTGGACCCTGTCCTCCTGGCTGGTGTAATGTCTCCCGACATTCCCAGCAGGACCCCATGGGATGGCCTTCATGGTCAGAATTCCAGATGCTGGGCCAGGCAAGGAGGTACTCTCGGGGCAAGAGGGCTCTCCTATCACCTTGAAACCTCACAGAAGAGTAAATTTCATGGGACAAGTGCCTACAGGGCTCTGCAGAGAATGGGAGTCACAAACTTGGTGAGGGTAAATGGCCCAGTTCCGAGTTTTCCCCAAGGTCAGCAGGATACAGCAACACCAGCCCTGCTGCATGCCACTCTGGCAAATCTTTCTCCTAATTACATCTGAATTATGCAAATCAATACCAATGTCGATATACGATTTCCTCTAACAAGTCAAGAACATGCAAGAAGTGAAGACCTGGAGAGACGGAAACCCATCTAATTAGGAGTGAGTTTCTCTGTTTTTCTCTTGGCTGAGGGAGTAGTTGGCTGCATGACAACCCCAGGGAAGAGAACATTGGGATACGGAGCAGGGCAGAGGGCAAACAGAACATGAAGACGGGGTGTGGGCGGAAGGGGTCAGGAGATGGGGGCCATGCTGAGAGCATGATGGGTGTAGCATCAGTCTCAGAACAAGCATGTGACCTTAGAGACTCTCCTTCCACTGAGCAGTTTAAAATCTCTCAGAACTGGTGGTTGGGGGCCCAGAAACATGGAGCAGGCACAGTCTGCTCCCCCCCGGACATGGGCTAAGAAGGAAAGAATGAGTGAATGAGTGAATGAATGTTATAGCTATCATACATTGGACCTTCGCTATGTGCCTCTGCTAAACACTGCGTCTCTGTGCTTTCATTTAATCCTCAACACTCAGAGTCAGATACTACTATGATCCCATATCAAAGATGAAGACAGTGAGGTCAGAAAGGGGAAATGTCTTGCCATGGTCCCATGGCTGTAAGGAGAAGGCTGGGACACCAGCCCTGGTTGTCCCGCTGCACCCCACTGCTTCATTAAGTACAAACTGGGGGATCATAGGCAGAGTGTGGGCAGGTAGAGAGTTGCCTATGGAAGGGTCGGAGAGGGAACAAGGACCCTTGCTTTAAAGCCACAGGGGCCTTGGGCACAATGACCCCCTCCTGCAGGCCCCTCATGCAAGGAAGAAGTACCAAGACCTGAATCCAAGAACAGGAAAGTCATCACAAGAAGGGGCTGGCTTAACTCCCTTTGGAGTTTATGCCCAATCATTTTGTTATGGCATATCGTCCCCAAGTAGAGACTGGAACACACCTGGTGAGCTCTTTATCTGGTCAATGAATAAACAGTCACTCAACTGAGGACCCAGTATGAAGCACTATAGCATAGTAGCTAAGAGCCTGGCCTCTGGAGGCAGACTGTCTCCAATCCCAGCTCTGCCACTAGTAGCCATCTGGCTTATAACAAATTATTCTCCATGCCTCAGTTATCCCATCTCTGAAATGGGACTGATGGCAGTGCTTAACATATAGTAGGACCTCAATAAATGTTAGCTATCATGATTGTTCAGGGCAGGGCACCAGGCCTCAAGATGAATGAGGCACCATCTCTGTCCTTGAGGGGCTCGTGTATAAGGAGAATGGGAAAAGATAGCACTGTTTAAGTCAGTTATGGAGGTGAGCAAAGGGACCATGGGAGACTAAGAAGGAAGCTCTTAACCTTGCCTGGCTCAGTGTTCTGGGGAGCTATGGAACAATCAGGGAAGGCTTCCCAGAGGTGGCAACACTAGGGCTGAGTCGTGAATGATAAATGGTCCTTACCAGGTAGACAAGAAAGGCAATGGCTTTGCAGGCAGAGGACCCAGCCTGTGCAAAGGCCTGGAGGCATTCAGGATGTCTATAGTAGGCCATGGCAGGAGCTGAAGCTGGAGAGGTGGGCAGTGCCTTGTCTTCCAGAGACCTTGAATGTCAGGCTAAAAGATTGGGATTTCATCTTAGAAATGCCAGGAAGACCCTGAAGAAGGACAAGATGAGATTTATACTTTGGAAAGGGTGCCCTGCTGGTGAGTGGAGGCTGGAGCAGAGATGTGGAGTGGGGAAGGCAGGAGGCTGAGTCCTGGAGCCCAAGCCCCAAGCTCCCAGCTCGCAGCTCCCAGCTTCCCGCCAGACTCCCTCTGCGGAGGCTGAAGTGGGAGCCGGAGCTCAGCAGGACCAGAGAAGTTATTAATCGCTCCACGATGCCGCAAGCCATGGTCCATTTGCTGCTTTTCTTGGTCTGTTTTGAAACTGTGAAATGAGCTCCAGTCTTCAAGGCGGCTATAATAACCATCCCAATTCTGACATTTAAATTACAGATGGCATTTTCAATTAAACAGGAGCTCTCAGCAGGTTTAATTTAGCTATCAGTTCTGGTCTGTTCTTTAAGTGCTTTAAAAAAAAAAAAAGAAAGAAAGAAAGAAAGAAAAAAGGCCAACAGTGAATTCTAGGTCTCCTTCTAGGAGGAGGAAGGGTCTCTGAGAAATGACACCAACTCTCATCTTCTAGCGCCCCCAGGGACTGACGCAGCCTCCTGTAAACAGTCATACGCCACTGAATCCACCCTCATTCACATCCAGAGGCACTCACAAAGCCACACACGTAAATACAGACCCAGCCTCTCAGCTATAAGCCCAACAGCTTTGGGGTCATTTTTGCCACAAGTGTGCAGAGGCTGTGCCTCTCCTGTCTGATCAGAGTCACAGTAAGAGATTCCAGAGCCAGATAAACTTCAATGGAGGCCCATGCTCTGCTACTAAATAGCTGTGTGATCTGGGACAACTTGCTTAACCTTGCTGAGTCTCAGTTTTCTCAGCTGTAAAATGAGAATAAAGATAAGGCCAAGTTGGGGGCGCCTGGGTGGCTCAGTTGGTTAAGCGACTGCCTTCGGCTCAGGTCATGATCCCGGAGTCCCCGGATCGAGTCCCGCATCGGGCTCCCTGCTCAGCGGGGAGTCTGCTTCGTCCTCTGACCCTCCCCCCTCTCATGTGCTCTCTCTCTCTCATTCTCTCTCTGTCAAATAAATAAATAAAATCTTTAAAAAAAAAAAAAAGATAAGGCCAAGTTGGAGTAATGTATTAAGGTGTCCAACACTGGTGTGGGCTTATATGAATGCCCATTAATCGTTGTGCATCCCCCTCTCCTTCCCTTAGACTGTGCTACCCTGCCGACTTGTGGTTCTCCCATTCAGGATTTCCACTCCTGGAGTCTATTTGGTGGTGGCAGGGGTGCTGTCCGCGGTGCTGAACCACGCCTACTGCTTGCTCTTCGTTCCAGATGCGTTCTCTCCTGTCTGAGCGCAGTCTGGCTGGCTTGCTCTGAAAACCTCACCACCACCCCCAAGGCAGCCCCTGCAGATGACCTGGAAGACAAAGGCCCAAGTGTCCTCCTAAGGTTCTGCCTCCCCATATCCCAGAGTGATTAAACTGAGGGCAGGGGGCAGACGCACCCAAAAGAAGAGTACACTGACCTCCAGCCCATATGGACACAGAAAATTGCCAGCTTCAGCCAAGTAATAGTCCAGCTGCTTGGCTCCAGCATTTGTGTCTGAGGTTTGTATTGTTCTGGTTGATTCCTGCTCTCCTTTTGGGTTCTGGTTTTCTCTGGACTTTTGTTAGCTGGACAATAACCTTTGCCCTCTCCTTCCCTCAGCCCTAGTTCCACTTGATCAGAAGTTGATCTGGAAGTGAGGGGACAGGCAGTCCATGCAAATATACCCCAATTGGACACATCTGGCTTCTGCAAAGCCAACTTCTCTCTGAAATACTGGAACCAGCACACAGTGCGTGTGTTCCAGAAATCCACACTGTGCATCAGGTCAGGCCAAAGCTCCAGTCCACCCCAAGGCCAATAGACAGGGTGAACATCCTCCTGAAGACATTAGAAATTGGGGGGTAGGGGGGACATGAGGCTGCAGCCCAGAATCTCGATAAAACAGCATCTCCAAGGGAGAGTTTTAGAAGAGAGAAAATTCTCCCAGCCGAACCTTATTTGCAGAACATTAACAGTTCATAAAGCACTTTCTCAACCACCCACCTCATTGGTTCCAGCAGCAATCACATGTAGTACTATTATCCTATTTTATAGGGAAGGAAGATGAGTTTCAAAGAAGTAGAGTAACTTGCCTAAGGCCACTGGGAAAAAGCAGCAGTATGTGGACTTGAACTCTGGACTTGGGAAGTCCCATTCTCCCTGTCCTCATACCCCAGGCCACCTTACTCAGGAAGGTAGGGCAGTTGGCAGAAAACAAGGAGGGCCCACCCCACCTCTACACACCTGCAATCAGGGCTTCCAAGGCAGGGCACACCTGGGCTCAGCAAGGCTGAAGCACCAACTCTCCAGGCAACTCCTCTACTTTCACCCCCTCGCTGTCCTTTCCAGCATTTCTCCTCCGAGCCTCTGTGCTCTGTTCCCCGAGCCACAGCCTTTAGGGGCAGCTGTGCCCAACAAGGCCCCCTTCAGAGGTCCCCACCTCTCCACTATGTGCTGGGCCTTGTAGGGGACTTGAGCCCCCTCCCTGCACACATCAAACCCAGATCAGTACCAGTCCTTGGTGAGCACGCGGAGTGTGCCCAGTGCTTTACACAGAACAAACCTAACTCTGTGGAGTAGGCATCATGATGTCCATTTAAAATAAAAATCTTACTGAGATTCTGAGAGGTAAAGAACTTGCCCAAGGCCACCCAGCTCACTAGGAGTAGACACATTTGAACCCCGGTGCTGCCTACACTTTTTCCAACCATGCCCACTAGTTGGGGCTGATGGCTGGGAAGTGGGGGCAGGCAGGGGAGACTGAAGGGATTCTGGAAAGCTTTCTTGGAGGCAGAGCACTTCTGAACTACCCCAGATCCAGCCTCCACACTGCCCCAGGTGCTCCCACCCCTCCACGGGTCCATAAGCTTCCATCTCCCACACCACCTCTGCTGCCCCTTCCACAAACCCCTGTGGACCACAGGAAGCAGGCTTGGATGCTCCCACCCCCTGTCCCTCACAGGGCCTCTTGCTCTGGCTCCTCTTCCAGAGCCCTAGAGTAGCCTTTATGTCCTTGAGGTAATATAATACTCATGAAATCAAATATTTGTTTTGAGCCCTAACTGTGCCAGGGGTTGCACTGTGCTTCACACACCATCTAAGTTCATTCTCATGACCACCTAACAAGGTAGGCTCAATCTTTCTCCCTATTTGACAGAGGAGAAAACAAGCTCAGAGAGGTCTGGAGTCTTACTCAGAGTCACACAGCCAGCAAGGGATGGAGCTGGTCACTCTGCACCCATGCCTGAGCCAGGGACCTCGGCGCTCTGCCACCTCTCAGAACCAGACTCCAGGTTGGCTGCTCTGTGTCCGTCAGCACCTCTTCCTCTGTTCCCCAGTGGGCAGGGGCCAGGTGGTCAGATCAGGCACCTGATGACCCCCCAGAAGCCAGAGGTCTGTCAGCTCTTCCCACTTCTTACCTCATTTCCTTTCTGGCTCCGGAGCCTTCGGAAGCCTACATGCCCCTCCCCAGCCTGGGTTCTCCACCACCCAGAGGACACGGTGTGGGATGCAACCTCCCTCTCCACACACACCTGATCCCAGAACCGAGGTGGCTGACTCTCAAAAGAGGCACGTTCATTCCCTCCTGCAACACGGACTCAGTTTCCTCATCTGTACCTGGAAAAGTGCAGAATAGGGGGTGCCTTGAGTGAAAACCCCTAAGACAAAATGTGCCGGCACTCCATGGTGAGTAGGAAACAAGACTGCTCCTCTTCTCCATCCTCTTCCTCCTCCTTGTCCTCCTCCTCCTCCTTCCTTGATCCCCAGGGCAGATGTCTAATCAATACGGTAGAGTTCATCAGAATCTCTCAGCATGGGGTGGGAGGCAGAGCTTGTAACATAAAAAGGCAACCGCAATCTTATAACATGACTTTATATTTGGAGAACATAAAACAGATACCCAGTGCTTTCACAATACAGGCTAGAGATAATCAAGCCTGGCAAAATTGCCTTGGCCATTGGAGATATTTCCTGCATGAGGAGGATCAGACGGCAAGGGGGCATGAGGAGGGCAGGTACCCCTGGAGAGTTGGCAGTGCTCACTGCAGGCTGAGCAGCTCTCAGCTCAGGGGCACAGAGCCCCCTCTACCCCCACCCCTCTCTCCCTGGCCAGGCCTCCAGCCCCTGCAGAGCTCTAGCCTCGGCCCCCTCCCCAGCAACTCCTTTGGCCCCAGCTCATTAGCCCTGAAAAACCTGCTCAAATCCAGAGGGAGGGTTTTTCAGCTAAAATAGCTCCAACTCGGGCTAGTTTTTTCGTCTCTTCCCCACATCATTAGTGAAAGTGCAATCTCTGCATCTCCTGGACTGTGTGGGGTAAGGAAACCCACGCCCTCCCTGGGGACCCCTGGCCAGGCAGAGTGCCAAGGCTGGGATCTGGCCTGGGGGTGGGCTGGGGGAGCAGATGGAGCAGGAGACCGTGAAAGAGGCAGAGGGAGTCTGGGCAGAGCCCCTCCTATCCTGCCCAGGCGGACACTGCATCCTCCTCACTGAAAATTGGAAGCTATCACTCTCAGCAGGACCGTGGTTGGCAGAATGCTTGCCCAATGCCCAGCACTGTGCCAAGCACCCACTCATTCTCACCTGGAGCCCGGGAGGGGCGGGGCTCCCCCCCAGCATCCAGTCCCCCTTCTTGAACCCCACAGCGTCTGCCCGCCCTCTCTCAGCCTGTGGTCCTCACTGGGTGAGTCCATACCAGGCCTTGCCCAGGGGAGAGCCATAACAGTCTCAGAGACGGGCGCGTGAACCCACTGGACTTAATGCTGGGGGTGCCGGGCCCCTTCCGGAGTGAGCCTGCCTGGGATGAAGCCACACAGAGCCGAGAGACAAAGAGAAAACCCAAATTCTGAGTATGCCATTGGAGTCTCTGGATCCAGCTATACCTGAAAGATATCGGCACTGGGCTTTTCTGTTACGTGAGCCCCAAATTTGCTTTTTTTTTTTTTAAAGATTTGATTTATTTATTTGACAGAGAGAGCAGGAACACAAGCAGGGGAGTGGGAGAGGGAGAAGCAGGCTTCCTACCGAGCAGGGAGCCCGATGTGGGACTCCATCCCAGGACCCTGGGATCATGACCCGAGCCGAAGGCAGACGCTTAACGACTGAGCCACCCAGGCGCCCCCCAAATTTGCTTTTTATTAAACCACTCTGAATTGCATTTCTGTCATTTGCAGCTGACATATTGGCAACAAGTATAAGGATTTTAGTAAATCTATTTTTTGGATTGGGAATCTGATGTCCAGAGAGATTGAGCTACTTGTCCCAGGTCACACAGCTATGCCTGGGTAGAACCAGTACCCCAGAGTGAAAAGCTCTCAATCCTAACTTGTTCCACCTGAGGTTTGGGGGGGGCGGGGGCAGGGGGATGGATTTGAGGCCATTTTCAGCTCGGCCCAGAGAGGGAGGGACAAAAAGGTAACAGTTTGTCATAGTTATTAGCTCACTGTGTGGCCTCAGACAAGCAACCTTCCCTCTCTGAGCCTCAGGCTGGGAACAAAATGTCTCACCCCTGCAGAATGCAGGTGGCCCCTTGGGCAGGTGGGATGGCTGCCTCTTCCCCCCCTCCCCACCCCGGAGGACTGTGAGTGGGGGGCTTCCCCAGCCAGGCAACAGAGGCCCCCGTGGTTGTCAGACACTCCCCACGAACATGCACACTCCACCTGGTTTTAAATGTCTCTCAAAGAGCAAATTCAATTTGGTATAACTCCACCAGCTCTGCAGTGCAGAATTCATCAGATGAGGAGCCTGCTTTTGGAGGAATAATTCATTTTTCCGGTGTCGGAGAGCAGAGTAATTGATCCAGGGGGCCGATGCCTCCCTCCCTTCTCCCTCCCCAGGACCATCTGATTCCAAATGCAGCCCAAGACTGTTAGGTCAAAGTCACAGCAATAAATAGGAGGGGGGCTTCTGCTTTAATATATTGGATTATTCCACTCAGTGGTGACGAAAAACAAGATTTAATTCCCTGAGAAACGCCAGCTGAGAAAATCATTTCCCTGCCTGCTTCTCCTTTCCTTTTTTTTTTTTCTTTTTATTTTTTCCAAAGACATCTTTGTCTTTATGCAGGCCACAAGGGCCTTGCTACACTGTGAACAGCAAGAGATTTCTCTGCACCTGCCCAGGGTCTTCTTCTATCTTAAGAGAAGGTTGAGGACCCTCTTGGCCCACCACCCTCAATCGTGGGTCCCTAAGGACACAGATTTCTGTTCAAATCCACACAACACTGTGGTGCTTATCACATTGATAAATTATAACAATAAGCCCGAGGAAATGACCGGTTACTACCACACCTCCAACTTATGGGACAGGAAGCTAAGAGCTGGCTAGATTTACCTTTCTATTACTCCTCAGATCAAGAGTCCACTCACTGCTTCCTCCAGGAAGCCCTCCCTGATTAAGGTCCAAGTTAGATGTCTCTCCGCTGGGTTCCCAAAATATGGTGGGCCTTTTTCTCATAGCCCTTTTACTATTGGACTATAAGCTGCCAGATTTGTTCATTTTACTTTTTTAACAAACTCACATATAGTACTTGATATGTGCAAGCCCTGATCTTCACAAATACTACTCTGTGCATTACAAATTAGTCATTCATTCGATCCTCATAACAACCCTATGTGGTAGGTACTATGATCAGCCCTGTTTTATAGACAACGAAGCTAAGTCGCTGACTGGTTAAGTGACTTGGCCAAGGTCACACAGCAGGGAGGGTCAAAACTGGCAATCTAGGTATCACCCCTTTTAGTCGGTGAACTCCCAGCGGACAAGGCCTTCAGGGGCTCACTGGACCCTGAGACCCACACCTTTCACCAATCCCACCCTGTACAGGACCGGAATCTGCCATGAAAGTCCTATCACGTGGGACAGCCCCTTGGTGTGGACAGGACTCCCTCCCTGGAGTGGATTCCAGCTGTGTGGCCTCTGGCAAGCCTGCATTCTCTGGCAATCAGTGAGAGCCACAGTCTCTCACATGGGAAGGAAAACAGTGCCTAGGTGTGCTGGAAGGATTCAAAAGCCACACACCGATGCCTAGCACATAGTGAGCGCTCGGTAGGTGTGCAATACCATGAACTAGAAAATGCAGACCTTGGGGATACTCTTGCCATGCTCAGAAAATAATAGAGCCTTATCAATCCCAGTAAATGAAGCAAGGCCTGAGCTCTGGATGGACCGATGGGTTTTTCTTAATAGTAGTAGTAAGACGGGTGACTTGCCAAGAATTACCAAGAAGAATTTTGCAATCACGCACAATCCATTTACTTCTGGGAGCTACCAGGATGCGAGAGAGTCTGAAACGGGGACCTACTGGGCCAGAAATGGCAATTGAGGAATGTTTCATTCATTAAGTGTGGGTTGAATGCCTTTCAAGTGCATTGAAGCAACGTGGAGTTCGGGAGGAGCACAAGCCCAAGGGCCCCTCGGATCCAGGGCCACCCCAGCCAGCTCTGCAGGTTACAGTTTGTGATCTTGACCACTAGACCCACCTCTCGGCACCTCAGACTTCTCTTCCGTAAATTGGGATGACGATTGAAGCCTCCCCAGGGGCTGCTACAGGGAGTCCGTGAGATATTGTAGACCGGGTAGGAAATTGACAAATGTTAGTCTCCTCCCCTACCTCCCACCCCTGCCTCTCCACAGTGGCCGCAGCGGTGCGGCAGTCCACCTGACCCACTCAGCCCCCTGTCTTATACAAAGAACCCAACAGGTGCTAGGACTGGGCCTGGAAGCTTGGGTGCTTAAGCTTCTCAGAGCTGCAAAGCAGGTTGGCAAGTGGGGTTGCAGGTCCCATTTTGCAGCTGAGGACAAGGGGCAAAGCCAAGTGAAATCCAAGTGTTTCTGTCTCCAAATCCATGCTCTGAACCCCAATTCCTGGGACAGGAAAGGAGGAGGTCAAGCAGGGTGGGGAAGAAGTTGGAAACCCCTACATGCAAGTTCATTTACCAAAGGCAACCCCAGAATGGAGCCCATGAGGCTGAGACAGGTCACAGAGCGATACCCTAAGGGAAGAAAGGCAGGGAAGGGTGTCAGCTGGCCTGGGATGGAGATGGGGCCTCAGGGAGCAAATGCCTTGTACGTGCAGGGATGCTCCCTGATGTTCCCAGGGAGCTTCCTCCTTGTCCTACAAACCTCACCTGGTATGGAAGGTATCTCATACACTTCACATCCCCCTCCTTGGCTTCAGCCCCTTCTCTCATCCAGGAAGTTCTTCCTTACATCCAACTGAAATTTTTCCTGTTGCATCACCAGCAGACCCCTGCTGGAGCACTAGGAGACAGGCCCCAGCCCTGCCCACCCTGTCTGCAGAGTTAGTGGTGGCTCCTGGCTCAGGGCAGTAATGCTGCTGACAATTAATTGGCTTTTGTTGGAGGAGAATGAATACCATCTCATCTTAATCTTCTTCATTATTCTCCTTGTTCAGCGGAGTCAACACAAGATTAGGTTTAATTTATGGGGGAAAAAATAGCAAAGTCATTACTCACCAGGAGATCAGAACTGGATCTGCCTGGGTGTTCCGTGTTCACTGCAGGGGAGGGGCCAAGAGGAAGGCCCAGGGCTCTGCCAAGTTAGCAGGGGTGGTGTGAGGAAGGTGGTGTCTAGGCCCCCAGACTTACTGGGGGCTGGATTCCCAGAGACCACAAGTCCTTCCTAGTCTTATAGGACTCTAGCCTCAGAGGACCTCGCATCCTAAGTATTTCTCAGGAGCCTCTGGCGTTAGAGCAGCCCCAAAGCAGGCAGGAGGCCCAGCTCCTCAGGCCCAGACTCAGCCCCAGACAATAAATCAGGCTCCAAATTCAAATCCCCTCTGCAGATACCCCCTTCCTCTGCAGAGAACGGGGCAAGAGGAGCCCAGCCTGGGAACTACCTTGACAATGCTGACACCTAGTGGTGGTTTGAAGAACCGGTCCTTCTTCCCTCCTCCCTATACAACCACTACTGAACATATAACCATGCCTATGAAAATCCAGGTTTACAAAGAAAACAAATCAGAGATGAAAATTTTCCCATTGCAAAACTGCTAAATAGAGGGTTCCACTAAGAAATCTGAAAGAAAATTCATTTTACCTTCCCCAACCCCATAACCAAAATGGCCCAGAAACAATTAGCATCCCCTCCTTCTGCCTGGGGCAATTAATAATATGCTTAAAAGGCCTGGAGCCCCACAGCCCTGGTCATCTCCACCATTTCCATGCTTTCTCACCTCAGAGCCCCTAGTTTCTGCCCCGGCTCTGTCCCCTGGCATGTGCCCATCTCTGACCCTGTGCCAGAGGGAAGTGGCTAGTACCTGAGCTGGGAATCCAGCTCAACTGGATTTGAAACTGGAAAGCCATGACTCTCTGCACATTGTGTATATCCCTGGGCAAGTTACCCAACATCTTGGAGTCTAAGCTCTTTCATCTGTAAAATGGGAATATCTGTAATCACCAGAGAGGGTCACTGAGCAGATCGAAGAGGCCTGTGTGCTTAGGACAGGAATTGGCTCAAAGCAGGTCCCAACGGATGCCTGTTATCATCCCCATCACTGCTGTTATTAGCAACCTGTTCATCCTGTTACTCTTGGGAAATTTGGTTTCATCACCTCAATTGTAAGTTGCTCCTGTCTAACTCCCCATTCTCTGGTCCTGCTGGATAGAGCAAAGGGTTTTCCTTAAAATATGTATACCTTGTAAGACAGAGCACACAGTAAGTGCTCAAGAAACTCTCGGGATTGCCTGCCTATATCTCCAACCTCATGTCAAACCACTTGCCTACTTGCTCACTGAGCTCCAGTCTTTCTGATCTGTGAATGAGTTCATTCCCACCTCAGGGCCTTTGCACTTACTGCTCCTACAGTGCTCTTCCCCCAGATATCTGCATGGCTGGTTTCTCCTCATCCTTCAAATGTCCCTTCCTCAAAGAGGTCCTCCCTGATCACTTTGACCAAAGTGACCACTCTCACTCTCTAGTTTGTTTACTTCACTATAGAAGTCAAGTGCCTAAGTGGCTAAGGGGAATTCCAGTTCCACCACATATTAGCTCTGTGGCCTCAGGCAAGTTGCTTAACCTCTCTGTGCTCCAGTTTTCTCACCTGTAAAAACGGAAGTAATAATACTTCCCCCTCCATAAGGTTATTTTAATGAATCAGTATATATAAAGCTCTCAGAGTATTGCCTGGTATGTATATTAAGGGCTCTATCATGTTGATAATTATTTATTTAGTGCTTGTATTTAGGTTTCTCCGTCTAGACTGTATATTCCAGGGGGCAGAGTCCTCGTCTGGTTTTACCCTTCCTGGCAGATAGTAGGTGCTCAGTAAACACTGATTGATTAGAAAGGACCTTCGGGAATATGCACCTCTCTCTCCTGAGCCGATGTTCAGGTGCCATTGAGCCACGTGGCTAACCTGTCCGCTATCCACATTCCCCACTGTCCAGAGAGGGCCCTGAGGCGCCCCCTGCTGGACATCGTAGGTTTTCCCTTGAAGGAAGCCGACATCTGTAGTCCTATAATCAATGTTTTGGCCGGGGGGGGGGGGGGGGGGGTTGTTAGGGCTTAAGCGCCCGCTCTTTGAAGCCCATTGCACCTAGGCTGAACCTTGTGCTTCTCCAATGAATCTGTGAGTCATCTGCCGAGTCTTGGCTCCTCAGTATCCTCATGTGTACAGCAGGGTTAACAATGCCCTCTCCCCCTTCCCCATCTCCGACTGGGTCACAGGGGTGGTGTGACAGGCCATGCCCCATGCACAGTGAGCTTTGCTGGCCCACCTACCCCCGAAACATCAGTCCTTTCTTTTTTTTAAGACTTTATTTATTTATTTGACAGAGAGAGACAAAGTGAGAGGGAGAACACAAGCAGGGGGAGTGGGAGAGGGAGAAGCAGGCTTCCCGCTGAGCAGGGAGCCCAATGCGGGGCTTGATCCCAGGACCCTGGGATCATGATCCGAGCTGAAAGCAGTCGCTTAATGACTGAGCCACCCAGGCGCCCCAGCTTCAGCCCTTTGATGACTCAGGAGCAGCTGCCTGGTCTTCCCAAGCTGAATACCACCAGTGTATCCAACTAGCCTTTAGTGACAGGTACTCAGGGACAGTGGGTCTGAAGCACCCCATTATCTGAGCCCCTCAGGTCTCCTCTGTGGTTCCCATGCCCTGGGGCCTCAGGGCAAAGAATCTGATCTCTGGGTTTCTGGCTCCCTCCTCTGAGAGCAGACAGTTGGCTGCAGATGGCCTCACTGGGCTTGCATCCTCCTTCCCCACTTCCCCATCCCCGCCTCCCTGGCTGCTCTCTCTCCCCCATCGTAGCCCTGGAGGTTTCTCTGTGCCCTCTCCCGCCTCACTCCACATTCGTCCCCAGCCCTCACCAGTGGCCTTGGCTTTGGCTGCTGGCCACATACACTGCCAATCCTCCAGCCCAGAGCCCCAGACCCCTCATGGGTCTCTCTTCTGACTGCCCCATGGTGGGGGGAGCTCCTCCACCTGCAGCACCTCCCATGCCCCCACATCACAGCCCTGACATCCGGGCCCCACAGGCACCTGGATGCAACTCCTGCCTCTCACGCTCACTGAGTCTCCATCCAGCCTCTTCCTGAAACCCCCTCCGGGGCGGGTCCCAATCCTCTCCCAACTCACCCTCATGGGGCTCTCCACATACCCATCCTAGTCCATCACCCCAGAGCACTACCTTGCCTATTACTCTTTCATGGAAACTCACAGGGGGTGACCCTCTTCCTCCATGGCTTTCATCAAACCCATCAAGGCATCAATTCCCCTGATCGGCAACTCAGGTAATTGTGGACGGTGCCTTCCCCACCAGAATGTGTGAGATCCCCTAGAAAGGACTAAGGATGCCCATGGGGCAGGGGCTCTGCCTCCACCTTCAGATTGGGAATTCTAAGAGAGACTGAGGATGACCCCAGAGCTGGGACTCTAGCTAGAGCCCCCCCAGGACACTGGATATCTCTTCTCAGGGCACCCCATCTTCCTGGGACAAAGAGTGTCTCCCTCATCCCTGGAATCTCAAGGCCCTGCACAGAGCCTGGCCCCAGGGCTGGGGCTTCAGGAATGGGGAATGAATGAATGAACCAGTGAACAAGTGCAGGCTGGCCCAGTTTAAACCCCGCAATCCCATCTGACCAGCAGGTGGCACCAGGGCTCAGAATCAAAGGAAAGCTGGAGGGCCACTGAGGTTTTATTGGTCACCATTTCCAAGAGGAGAGCAGCTGTGCGGAGACCCTCAGTCCACCCCCAGGACCAGCAGCTGAGCATCCTGGGGAAGGGCTGGGTGTGAGAGCTGCTGGGGAGGCCAGAAAGAGTGCCGGGCACCACAACCCTGCCCCTTCCGCTCAAACCAGTGCTGGGGGCCAGCCTTTGGGTAGGGCTTGGAAAAAGACCAAAGACAAGATGCAAATGACTCCTGTTCAATCCAACACCAGGCCCGAGAGGATGACATGAAGCGCGCATGAGCTAAGAGGGACACCACGTTGCTCCCCCAGCCACCCTCCCCATCTCCCCATCCCCACCCGGGCCACTGGCATCCATCCCTGGGCCCAGGAGAATTCGTATTCTAGATGAGGTGCCGCCAACCCCCCCCCATGATCCTGCCCTCAGAAAGGAACGGGATGGGGATCAAGGGATCCAGAGAGGCCTGGAGGACAACCCCACACACACACCCTGTCCTGGCCTCTGGGCAGCTTGGGTGTCAGTCAGGCGCCAGGCCCAGCTCCCCACTCCTCGCCCTCACAATCCCAGCCTTTGTCCAGCCGGCCCAGGCCTGGCTGGCTCTGCATGGGCCCAAGGGCCCCTGGAAATCAGAGCAGCTGGAGCCCCACCAAGTATTTTTCCAGGCCGGGCCAGGGGCCCTCAGGAGACAGAGAAGGATGCAAAGGGAGAGGTGTTCATTCGTCCGTTTGTTCATTCATTCCTTCCTTGGACAAATAATATTTATTAAGCGCCCACTTTGTGGCAGGCACGGTACTAGGTGCAGGAGGTTCAGGGGTGGGCCCAGCCCAGGCCCATACCCTCACCCATCTTATTTTCCAGATGCAAATATGTGCCAACAAAACCCCTCCTTCGCAGTGTGGGGGCTGGGCTTGGAGTATGGGGCAAGAGAGAAGTGGGGGGTGAGGATGGTAAAAGTGAGGATGCTAACGACTAAGACCTATGTACCCCAGACCTCTGCCCCTCCAAGGTGGGTGAGGTTGGAGAAAGGGGGTCACTCAGGGCTCCACCCACACGCTGCTGTTGGTCACCCGGGCCCCGAACCAGCCCTTCCAGTAGACGGAGTCCTGACCCCCGTGCTCGAAGCGGACAAAGCGGACGCCGGGCCCATAGTCGGTGAAGGTGTGCGAGATCTGGGGAGTGGAGGTAGGAGGGTCAGGTTAGGGCCCTGGTGCCTCACCCAGCCACCCCACCCCGGCGCACTTTCCCGCCTCTAGCCTCCCCTCGATTTCTCAGCCTGGGTCCTCCTCTTCCACACCTCTCCGCCACGTCTGCCCCGCCCTCGTTCCGTGGGCGGGGTTTCCACGAGCCCCGCCCCTCGTCCCCAGGCCCCGCCCCGCCCCGCCACCCGGAGCCTCCAGGCTCACCTGGATCCAGCCCGCTTCGTCGCTGTCTGGGGGCACGGCCACCTGCCCGCTGCTGAACTCGGCCAGCACGTCCTCGTGCTCCGACAGCAGCTTCACGGTGAGCTCGTACAGGCAGCCGGCGTCGCCGCGGCCCGAGTACCTGCCCCGAGGGAGGGAGCGAGTGCCGGCCGCGCCCTGCTGAGCCGCTACTGTGGGCCGGGCCTGCTACACGGGTTCTCATTTCCGCCCGACCCCGCCGGCCGGTACTACCAAGGTCCCCGTTTTACAGATAAGGAAACTGAGGCCACAGAGAGAAAGGACTCGCGCAAGGTCCTAACCCAACGACTACACCCCAGGTCGGCCAGACCCAACTCTGAGGCTAAAGCCAGCCCACAGTGACACGTTTTGCTTTTTTGATTGCCAACATTTAGAAATCAGGAGGGGAGGAGGAGTTCCACCTTCTCCTGAAAACCCCTGGCCCACGTGACCACGACCACTAGAGTTGGGAGGCAGCGGCCCGTGGGACAGGGCAGCGGATCCAAGTTGCCCCTCACACACACACACACACACACACACACACACTCCCTCCTTCACCCCGTCCCCTTTCCCTTCCCCACAGTCCTGGCCCATCCCCACGGCTGCTCACCAGTCCTTCGCCACGATGGCCGGCTGAGTGGTGTCCAGCAGCTCCTCCCAGTAGCCCTCAGCCTGCAGGTCAACGACCTGCGCTTTGCGACACCACCTGGGGAACTGGAGTTAGGAGGGAGTGGCGACCCCTCTCCCTCGCTTTGCCCTCCATCCCCCTTCTCCTTACTCAAAGGAGGAGGCGAAGTACTTCTTGACGCTCTCATCGTGGATGAATTCCACCCCACAGTCTCCGGGCAGGTCCTCCACCCTCCAGCCGTCCCCACCGTGCTCCACGTCGCACCAGCCCTCCAGGTCCTCTGTAGGAAGACGACAGCCCCACCCTGGTCACCCACTCCCTGCTGAGGGTGTGGCAGGGCTGGCCCTTGCTCCTATAGTTTGGGGGGAGGGGGTGCAGGGCTGGGCAACGTGGGACTTGAACGGTGGGCTGGGCAGGTGATGGTGCGGGTAGAACGGGAGGCCCTTCCTGTCCGTCCCCAGATCCTCTCTCCCTCCTGGGAGGGTCCTCCCGAGGGCCGGTGTTGCCCCAGCTCGCTGAGGGGGGAAGGACCTGGGAAAGGGGACCCCCAGAGAACAGGCAGCCAGGGAGGCAACCACACGTACAGTATGTGTTGGGGCCACCCTGCAGAGCATTGCTCCAGGGCTTTATCTCACTGAGCCCTCCAAAGCGGGCTAGCCTTGTTCCGGCCCATTTTGCAGCAGGGCAAGTTGAGCTCGCCGAGCCCCTCACCTTCCCCGCACGGATTGCGCAGCAGGTTGCGCCGCCGCTTGCTCAGGAAGTAGAACTGCTGCCAGTGGTCGCGCTCGTCCTCGGCGCCGCCCTCGGGCACCAGCCCCTCCTGCTGGCACTTGAGCAACCAGAGGGGGGCGCCGTCCACCAGCTCCTTCCAGCGCAGGCACACCAGGCGGCAGGCCTGCACCAGCTGGGCGGCCGGCAGCTCGGCCAGCACGCGCAGCAGCAGCGGCTCGGGCAGCTCCGCCAGGTACGCGGCCGCCTCCGCCGCCGCCGCCGCCGCCTCTTCCTCCTCCTCCTCCTCCTCCTCCTCCTCGGGCCGCTCCTCCCCGGCGCTCGCCTCCTGCGCGCCCGCCTCCTCCTGCTGCCCCTCCGGGCTCACCTCCTCCGGCTGGCCCACGCTCTCTGCAGGCGGGGGTGGGGCGCTGTGACTCCGCTCAGACTGTCCCCCTCCGAGCCTGAGAACCCCCGTGTGTCGGCTATCTGCCTCCCACCCAGCCTCGGGCAATCCGCAGCTGGGCCCCAAGATTCTGCGCCCTGAGACTGGTGCCCAGTGGAGGAGGTCCACCCAAGGGGGAGGGGCGGGATGAGGGCCACAGACCAGCCCCGTCCCAAGAGTGGCCTCAGAGGCCTCAGTTGTCCCTGCAGGGCTAGTAAACCTGAGAAGACACCAGCAACTGATAATATTCCTATAAGGGCATCCATCTATGGCACGAACTTGACTCCATGTATCACACATCCACTCCTTTAGCCTTACCACGACCCCCTGAGATCCCTGCTCCCCTCGCCTCCTCCGGGGAGTGCTCCCAGACTTCCCACCACGACATCTTCCCACTCTGGAGTTCCTGTCCTTCCTAGCTCTTGTCCTAGCGTGTGTTGGCTTATAAACACCTCTCTCAGGACCAGACTGAGCGTGAGAGGGCAGGAACTGGGTCTGGAACCCTCCCTGGCACACTGTCAGCAGCTAATGTTTCCTGGGCATTTAGCAAGAGCTAGGCATTGTTCTAAGCAGTTTCTTTACTCTAAATCCTTACAGCATCTCTTCCAGGCTGTTCCTACTGCCATTGCTATTTCATTGATGAGGAAGCTGAGGCGTAGAGAGGTGAAACCACCCGGGATCACACAGCAAATGAGCGGTCGGAGCCTGGACTTGAACCCAGGCAGTCCAGCTCCAGAGTCACCATTAACCACCGTGCCCTCGATAAAATAATGTATTGACTTTGGAGGCACCGTTATGAGTTTGATTTTGACTCGCCAAATGTTACACCACTGGTACGAGGGCAGGGCGGTGGCGATCTGAGGCTGAAGGGAAGGGAGCACAGGGGTTGGAACCCCCTGCCAGCCACAGCTGTATGACGTGGGGGCTCGCTAGAAGAGAGCAGGTATACGGAACAAGGAGATATAATAAATGCTGGAGAAACGAAGGTCCTTTCACTAGCTTTTTTACCTACCCCTGGCCCTCCGTTTCCTCATCTGTGAATGGGAGTAATCATTGGGCCAGGCCATTCAAACAAGCGCTGATGTTCCGATCCCCTGAGGAGGGGGCCAGGGCACTCTAAATCGTAAGGAGGGGGCAGATGTCAGGAGCTACAGGCTGGGCGGTCTCCTGGAACCCAGCCGGCCTCAGCTGGACCATCAAAATCTTAAGTAAGCAGATACTGAGCACACAGTGTCTCAGGAGGAGGAAGACACGGTGGCGAGGAGATGGGGCCACTCCGGATGATGGGGGAGGAGGGACAGTGCTCTCAGAGCTAGGATGGGGGGGGTCCTAAGGGCTACAGCCTGGAAAGCCCAGGCGGTGGTAGAAACAGGCCGAGCCTTGGGGGAGGAAACAGGCAGGGCCTAGACCCAAGTCTGTGTGTTGCCAGGACCCCAGCCTGTCAGTGCTTACCTCCCCCCACCACATGCGGTATGTCTCTCCTCCTGCAGTCAGACCCTCGAACTGAATCAGGGTGTACCTCTTCTTCAGAACCCAGAGCACAGTCAGTCCTCATAAATCTTACTTAGTGAATCTTATTGAGCATAACACTTTCCTTCATTAATAGCTTTTTTTTTTTTTTTGCGACATCTTTATGATGTGGGGGTTTACCCTTTCTTTTTTGCCAAGAAGAAACTGAGGCCCCCGAGAGGCTTACTAGCTTCGCCCAGGAAAAATGGGTGTGCAGAGAGGAAAATGCCAGGCCCCAAAGCCACATCACCCGTTTGTCTTGCTGCCCACAGCTCTCTGGGGAGCTGGGCCCAGTGTCCTCACCTCTCCACCTTTCCCCCTGCCCTGCCCTGGCCCTGCTGGACACCTGATGCTCCCCCGAAAGGTGCACCTTGCCCGGTCCCCTCTTCTGGCCTCAGGCCTGGCACTCCAGGCCCCAGATCTGATTACAGTCCCCGCCCCCCCTTTCCAGCACACACAACTCTCCACATTGTTGCCATCGGAAAGTTATCTGGCCCCTGGAAGCTGCCTCCCAGGCTGACTCACTCACCTGCATTGGGCCCTGGAGTCCAGGGAATAGCTGAGCCCTGGGAAAACGCAGGAACCCATTCTGGGACCCTATAGAGGGTGTGGCAAGGGGGTCATGGATGGGTAGCAGGGGCTGAAGGAGCTGGGAGTTTCAGGGCTAGAGGAGAGGGGTTTGGCCTCCTGAGCGTGCATCAATATTTCTGGTGGCCTGCTCAAAGCAAGGCCCACTCTCAGATGGGCCCGATGGGGCAGGGGTGGGGGAATCTGCAGGTAGGTCTTTTTCCCACCCTGACTCAGCAGACAACCCCTAGAGGCTCAGTAGGGAGTTCAAGGAATGGGGTGGGGGGGTCTCTGGTGCCAGACAAGATGACTGGGCAGTCTCTGAGGGCCCTGAGCACAGGCGAGAGCTATGCCCCAACTCTCCCTCACGGCTGGCCTGATCCCCACTGGGCAACCAGCCACCCAGTTGAAGAGCAGCCCCTCCAGCCAAGGGAGCCCAGGAGGAAGAGTGGGATGGGGTGGGGAGAGGCCGGTAACCCCAAGAAATCTATGGGGATACAGGCAGCTCAAGGGCAAGAGCTGACAAATGAAAGAAGTTGATGGAAGAAAAAGGCTTGCAGCCTCCTACATCCCAGATGGGTCCCAGACCCAGACCCAACAGACCCTAGGAAGCTGACAGGCGGGAACGTGGGATTACTCCTATGCTATTTCCCTGGTAAATAGGACCCAGGAGCCTGTCACCTCTAGAGGCCTCCAGCCAGACAGAGGGCTGCGCTCTTTTAAGACTGTCTCAAGGGCTTTGCTTGGGTGAAAGTTTGCTGCGCCTGGTGTCGGGGACCCCCTCGCTCTCTGATGTCCCCTCTCTGTAGCAGTCGCCCGCCTGCCCCGGTCTCCCCTCCCGGGCTGAGCGAGTGGATCCGGGTGGCGGCAGCTACCTGGTTCACCGTCTCCGTCCATCGCTGCGGAGGGCGGTCTTGAGAGGAGGAGGAGCCGTAGCGCTGCGGGGCTGCGGGGCTGCGGGGCTGCGGGGCTGCGGGGCTGCCAGAGTCCCGCGGCGGCGGCGAGTCCAGGCGCTGCCCGCGTCTAGGTCGGGCCCGGCTGGCCGCGCCTCTTAAAGGCCCCCGCCTCCGCCCCCGCCCCGCCTTTGGCCCGGCGCCGGGACGCCCCGCAGTCCGGAGCGGTCGGCCCCAGGCCTGAGGCTACCGGTTCCTCGGCGGCCCCGGGAGGCTGGGAAAGGTCGGGAGTCGGGTTTTTTAATGGGGGGAGGGAATCCGATTTGGGGCGTCTTCCAGCTCCCTCCAGGGGTGGCTGCTGGGAGGTGGAGGCTAGGGGGCAGCGAGTTTGGGTCAGGTGGAGGGTGCGGGGCGCGCAGTCCTGGAGGAGGGAGGGGGGCGGAGGCTCCTCCCGGCGCCCCCCCCCCCCAGGTAATTTTCCTACGGCGCGGGGAGGGCCGAGGGGCGGGGGCGGGGCAAGGGCGGGGTCTGGCGGGCCGGGGCGGGGCCGCACGCTCCAGCTCTGGCAGGCAAGGCCCGCTCAGCCCCACCGCTGAGAGGGACCGCGCCGCGGCGGCCGAGCGCAGGTGACGCGGGGGAGTGGGCGCGGGGAGCTCCGCGGTGGGGACGCGGGCGGGCCAGGGATCCGCGGGCGGGCGGACTGGGCGGTTTCCGGGCAGTGCGTGGAGCGAGGCCGGGTGCAGACAAGGCCCAGGCCTCGGGGGCTGCGCGGCGCGGCCGAGAGCGGCGACAGAGGCTAGAACCCGGGCTGGGGTCGCTAATCGATGCCCAGGGGTCCGAGCCCCGGCTTTGGGGGGCACTTTAAGGCCACAACGCGAGGTGGGAAGGCTGCAGGCGCGCCGGGGATCCTGAGGCTGAAGCCCAGCCGCGGGGGTGGAGGTGGGAGTATGGGAAAGGCCTTTCCCCGTCGCCCACCCCCTCTCGAGTCCCAACCGGGCAGATCATTTATTCTGTGGCCTTGAGAAGGTCTCTTGAGCTCTTTGGACCTCCGTCGGAGACAATGATAATCATCCCCCTGCCCCCAACCTTTCTCCCTCCTCCGTTTGAGGACTTGCTGGACGGTTCTGCGGTCCTGCGCATTGTTACTTACACTCTAAAGCCTGGCCCATTGGAAAAGGCTTGCTCTAGAATCAGAGAAGACTCTCTGTCCTCTGTCTGTGTCTCCTTAGCGTCGTTAGAGGCTGCTGGGAGGTGACAGTAAAATCAATCACCTTTATTTTTTTTTTTAAGATTTTATTTATTTACTTGAGAAAGAGAGAGTGAGCAAGAGAGCATGAGCAGGGGCAGAGGGATCATGACCTGAGCCCAAGGCAAGCGGCTTAACCGACTGAGCCACCCAGGCACCCCCAAATCAATCACCTTTTATCAAGCATCTGCTGTGTCAGGTCATTTGAAACCATTTTAGTACCGTTCCTGGCCCCATTTTACAGAGGAGGAAACTGAGGCTCGGAGAGGCACGGTGAATTTCCTGAGATCATAAATGGCAAATACTCAGTTCTGGGGAGGGGGCCCGGTCTCTAGTGCAGCTTTTCAATAACCACAGGGGGGGCGCGTCCAGAAGCCACATGCCATGGCCGTGGGGAACATCAACGAGCTCCCCGAGAACATTCTGCTGGAGCTGTTCACGCACGTGCCCGCCCGCCACCTACTTCTGCACTGCCGCCTGGTCTGCAGCCTCTGGCGAGACCTCATTGACCTGGTGACGCTCTGGAAGCGCAAGTGCCTGCGGGAGGGCTTCATCACCGAGGACTGGGACCAGCCCGTGGCCGACTGGAAGATCTTCTACTTCCTACGCAGCCTCCACAGGAATCTCCTACACAACCCATGTGCTGAAGGTGGGGTGCAGAGTGGGTCTGGCATGCCCCCAACGCACACACTGTCATGATAGCAGCTGACTTTCATTATGCACTTACTGTGAGCCAGGCACTTTGGATGGTTTAACTCCTTTAATCCTCTCTCAATAATCCTAAGAGGTAGGTGCTGTTAGTGCTCCCATTTTTCAGATGGGCAAACTGAGGCCAAGAGTGGCATTTTTGTATTCCACCCTCATTTCCCCAATGACCTGTCCTAGGAGAGGGACTGTTGGCCAGTTGGGACTACCTGTGCCCAAGACCCAAGACCAGGAAGTCAGAGCCATAATTTGTGGGCCTAGATCCTAGACTCCAGGGCTAGGCCTCCTAGGACTGCCCCAGAGTGCAAAGGGGACTTTACTTATGGAAGAATGAGAGATCCAGTCTTCTTTCCAGCATATTACAACAACAGGTAAAACGAAACTTCTACATCATCTAGAGCTCCCTTTTCCCCTTACTGTGGCGTAACTCATCGCCTCAACACTAGGATGAGATGGGTGCCTCATTTCCCATGATGTGGGCCAAATTCTGGAGCAAAATGATAATGAAATGACTCCAAGCTGTCCAGAGCTTTCAGATGCCTGCCTCACTTGGCTCCCCAAAAGCTGTGTTCTTGACCAGCAGTTGGCATACTGTGGTCCATGAGCCAAATCTGGCCCAGAAGCTAAAAGTCGTTTTTGCAGTTTTAAATGGTTATTTAAAAAAAGAGAGAGAGAGAGAGACTGCAACAGAGATAGTATGTAGCCCACAAAACCTACAGTATTTTGGCCTTTTACAGAAAAAGTTTGCCAGCTCTTGTTCTTAACTCCAGTTTACAGAGGACAAAACCAAGGCTCAGAGAGGGAAAGCAACTTATCTAAGGTCACACAGCCCAGTACTGGTAGAGCTGGGACTAGCCCCAGATCAGATCTGTCTGGCTGGTGTCAGAGCGTTTTCCATCACAGAAGGTATCTGGTCATCCACATGGTCACATGTCTTGGGATTCCCAGTGGAAATCCCTTACCATGATGCTGGGCACACAGGAAGCATCTAATAGAAGACGGCCACTATTGATCTGCAGTGTCCCACACGGTGTCCCACAGCATGGGGCTTGAGGGCAGCTACAGAGATCCAGAGAGAGGATCTGGGAGGAAGGGGCACTTGCAAGAAAGAGACCACTGGGGGGGGGGGGTGCTTCCCTATGATGTGAATTCTGCTTTCTGGCCAGAGGGCTTTGAATTCTGGAGCCTGGACGTGAATGGAGGTGATGAGTGGAAGGTGGAGGATCTCTCTAGAGACCAGAGGAAGGAATTCCCCAATGACCAGGTCAAGAAATACTTCGTGACTTCTTATTAGTAAGATCTGAGGCTGGGGTACTGTTGGGGTTGGGGGGAAACCCAAGTCACTTCACCCCAGGGTCTCCTGCTCTGGGAAGGGCAGTCTTCGCCCCCCCCCCCCCCAGTGCCCTAGTGCTGAGCCCCAGCCCCTCCCACCCCTCTGCCCGCCCCTAGCACCTGCCTCAAGTCCCAGGTGGTGGACCTCAAGGCCGAAGGGTATTGGGAGGAGCTGATGGACACCACACGGCCGGACATCAAGGTCAAGGACTGGTGAGTGCCTGGGGCGAGGGTCTGGGGGAGGGGGGCCTGCTACTCAGGCGCCCCACCCCCACCCTGCCCCCCATCTCCAAGGCCCTGATGGGCCCTCCCTCTGCCCACAGGTTCGCAGCCAGGCCAGACTGCGGGTCCAAGTACCAGCTGTGTGTTCAGCTCCTGTCGTCAGCACATGCACCCCTGGGGACCTTCCAGCCAGACCCGGCAACGATCCAGCAGAAGAGCGATGCCAAGTGGAGGGAGGTATGTGGGCCAGGAAGAGGGCAGGTGGCATATCGCCCAAGGCCAGGACTGCAGTCAAACAGGCCTGGGTTCAGATCCCAGCTCTGCTGCTTCTGACCTGGGCCTCAGCCGCTCAGGCTCTGAAATGATGCTGGTAAAGCCATGTTCAAAAAGGTTGACTGTTATTAGTTATAATATCGGTTATTATTACTATCTAGACCAGGGGGCCGCAAACATTTTCTTAACAGGCCAGATGCAGATATTTTAGGCTTTGTAGGCCGAGTTGTCTCTGTCACAACTACTCCACTCTTCAACTCTGCCATTGTGTGGTGAAAGCAGCTTTATGGACATGGCTGTGTTCCAATAAAACTTTATTTACAAAAACAGGCCGTGAGCCCTGAGCCATAGTTTGCCAGTCTGACCAGTGCTGTCCAGTAGAATTTTCTGCAATGAGAGAGACGGTCTGTTCTGCAACTGTGCAGGACGGTAGTCAGTAGCCACGTGTGACTATGGAATGCTTAAAAGAGCCAGTTTCTGCTGTGATTGAGGAACTGAATTTTTAATTTTATCTAATTTTAATTAATTTCAACTTAAATAGCCACATGTGTCCAGGGATGACCGTAGTGGACATCTCTGGGCAGTTTGCAGAGTTTCCTTCAGTTCCCTTCAGTTCCCTTGAGTTGTACTTAGGTAATCCTGGGAGTGGCCCCGGGAGGATTTTGCTCCATTTTACAGATGAGGAAACTGAGGCAGAGAGGAGAAGTGGCCTGCCCAAAATCACAGAGTTAGGACTAGAACTCAGTTCTGCTGACTCCTTGTCCAGCACTAAGATCTTGGCCCCTTCCTGACCTCTCTCCCTCCTTCCACCTGTCCCCGCTCCCCCTACCCCCCCCCGCCCCCGCCAGGTCTCTCACACGTTCTCCAACTACCCGCCCGGCGTCCGCTACATCTGGTTTCAGCACGGCGGCGTGGACACTCACTACTGGGCCGGCTGGTACGGCCCGAGGGTCACCAACAGCAGCATCACCATCGGGCCTCCCCTGCCTTGACGCCCCCCAAGCCCTGATCCGCCAAACCCTGACTGCTGTCAGAGAAGGGCTGGGTTAGGGAAGGGGAGGGGGACCAGGCTCCCCCAGACCTCCTAGTTCATCCTTGCCCCACAGTTGCCTATTTTATGGAGCCTCTCAGTTTGTGCGGCCCTCACACACCAAGGGGGGGCCAGTGCTCTAGGCCCCAGGTCTCAACCAGTGATGACAGGGGAGGCCTGTGTCAACCCCTTTAAGAGATGGGGCCCCTGAGGTTGGGGAGGTGCAAGGTGTTCTCCCAGGCTCCTCCAAGAGTGGTCTCCAAGCTCAGATGCCAACCTAGATGTGTGTCTCTACCTTCCCCTCCTGGGCCCTTTCTCCCTGTCTCCATTGGGGGCCCTCGGAGCAGGGACAGTCAGGACATCTGGCAAGCCTGTGGCTGCCCTGCATAGTGCAGATGTTGGGAGGTGACCATGGAGCTCAGACAGATCTGGGAGTTGAAGAGGGGCTGTGCTGGCCTGTCCTCTGCCTCATTCTGCCACTTCCAAGCTCTTTGCTCTGCTCGCCTGCTCGGAGAGGCGACTTGGACCCAGAGGCTCAGGCGTCGTCGGAGATGGGCAGGGCCAAGATGGAGTGGGGGCCAGGCCAGGTCTGGACTGACCTTACTGTCAGTGAAGCCCCAGAAGTCAGATGGGTATCAGGTGGGGGCAGAATCTCCAAAAGATCCCTGGAATCCCATGCATGATAACCCAGGGCAGGTGAGGGGAAGGATTAGACCCTGATTCTAAGAATGGGGCATGCAAGCCCTGGATGAGGTGAGTGGGTAGTTTTCAAGGACCACCTGTCCACCTCCATGCCTCGACCAGCTTCCCTGGGGCTTGAAATGCCCTATCCCACCCTTGGAACTGCCTTTCCTGAACCTCCCCACCCTGCCCAACCTCACTCCTACCTCTCCCTCCTGCTGGAAGGACCCCAGTGCTCGGATTCTGCCCCTGCTGCATGCAGCTAAATAAAAGGTGTTCCTAGCCCAACTGTGTCCTGTGGTTTCTGGGAGGAAAGGCAAATTTCATAGGAAGTCCTGCCCTGGACCTGCAGAAGGTGAGCCTGTGCAGCTTCTGTCCAAGGTGCAGGGAATGGTTGACATTTCAGGAGCCAGACTATGGCAGGACCAGAGCCCCAGTACAGACCCCTTAATGAGCTGCCAACATCTCACCCCTGCAGCCCTCCAGTATTGTGAGCTTCCTCCAGAGGCGGGGCCACAAGGCCGGCGGCAGCGGCGGCGGCGGCGGCGGGGGGGGGGGGGGGGGGATATCTGGGTGGCCCCTGGATACACCTCATGCTGGGCCAACAGTACTCTCGCAGGCACTGCTCTCTGGTGTCTCACCTACTCTGCCAAGTGCTTTACTGACATTAGATGAAGCCAAAGCATTTAGAACGGTGTATGGCACACAGTAGGTGCTCAATGTACTGTTTAATTATCTCAGTAGTGAGCTGGATTAGGGCCTCAGCCATGGCAGGGACACCACTCACTAGCTGTATGTAAGTTAGCAAAAGACACCCTTGGGGGAGATGCAACCCTGGCGAGTTAACAAGGTGGCCTGGGCCCGGCATCCTTGGGCAGTGCACAGCCTGCACAACCCTTTTTGGTTGCCTTAAGTAGATGCTTGATGATTACTTGTTGAAGGAAGAAAGGAATTCATGACAAAAACGCAGAGAGGTTTTTACCTTTGAGTAAACTGAGGTCTCCGAGGCCATGCCCTAGTGAAAGCCAGGCTCCAGCCCGGAGTTTCAGCAATCACCCTCCGGAGAGAAGCCCGCCTCCCTCCCTATAGCGGAGGAAACTGGTGAAGAGTCCTCGGAGTGGCTCGCGCAGAGGTGGAGACTAGGTTAGGAGAAGGCTCGGAATTCCCGGAGGGAGGAGAAAGCAAAGGGAAGCGGTGGGACCCTGCTGCTGAGCCGCCGATCACCTGGAGGGGAAGACAGGTTCAGGCTACGAGGTCCGGGGAGTCCATCGCGCAGCCCCGGCAGCAGCGGAAGAAGCGGGAGGCCGGCTGAAGAAGGCTGTGGGCGGGGCGAGGCAAAGCGGTGGGCGCGGCCCCGGAGCCCGAGGGGGGCGGCCCGAGCGCGGCGCGTGACACGGGGCGGGGCGACAGCGGACGGCGCAGCGAGGGCTGCAGGCTCCAGGCCGACCCGGAGGTCCGGTCCCGCCGGGCGTCAGGTCCCGCGTCCAGGTCGCGGCCCAGCTGGGGAACGGGCTGGGCGGGGGGGGGGAGGGCGCGACAGGACCGGGAAGGGCTTGGGCGTCTGACCCCGGAGGGCGGGGGCGAGGGAAGGAGGGGCGGGGCGTTAACTGAGCCCGCGGCGCAGTCTCCCGCGGCCGGGGAGTCCGGGGCCGCGGGGTGGGGGCCCGGGCGGCGCGCTGTACGCGCAGGGCAGGATCCCGCACGGCCCGGCTCTGGCTCCGACTCCCGGAAGTGCTTCCTGGGAGCGACACCCTGGCCACACACCTCACTGGTGGCGACCCGGCCCAGGGCCGATCTGGGACCTCCCGGCACCCCCACGCCCGCGGGTCCTGGGACGGGCTTTCCGAAGCCTCAGCTTCTGCTCTCGAGAAATGGGCGTAGTAACCGTGCCTGCAGGGGTCGCTGAGAAGGTCGCGACTCGGGCCGGGCATGTGGGAAGCACAGGTACCCCCGGGGTGGTGGGGGGGAGGCCTCACCCCATGCCCCATCCGTGCGCAGTCAGGCTTCGCCCTAGACCCAAGAACGGCAGAAACTAAGGAGGCTGATAACGTGCGACCAGACCCAGAGACCAGACTCTGGACGCCTCGGCGGGGAGCTCTTCGTACCTAAGTCGCCTCTAACTCTGACGCAGCGACTTTTATTTGGCCTAGACAGTGTTTTTAGAAGTTGCCAACACTTTAAACCTGACAGGTTTTGTATTTTCGAAATTGTTCAGAGTTCCTCCTGAAAAAGCAGAAGACCTAGCCACGCGGAGTTTTTACCGTCATAGCATTTTTGCACAAGGTGCAAGCACCTTATTTATTGTTCTCTGCCATGCTGAAATGCTCCTGCCTGGGCAGGAGCCAGAGGATGCGCCCACTCTCATTTTTGCTGGGATGGTAGCTTTGAGAAGTCTGTGGAGGGCTTCTTTGGCCAAGTCTCTATGGACAATGAGAAGCCTCCTCAGAGACTGTAGGTGTGGGAGGGGAATATTCCCTCCCTCTCCCACCTGTGAACAGATGAGGCCCATCTGAGTGACAGTGGCTGGCCTGCCTTCCCCCACCCCACCCCCACCTGGGGGATCCCCTTAGAGATCTAGATTCAGGCCAGGGTGGTGGCACTGTAAATTTTCCAAAACCCTTGTGCAACTCAGGTGTAGAGGGAGGAAGGTGTTCTTGGGGGCAGCTAACTACAACCATTGGAGAGTGTTTTCGCGCCAACCTTAGAGTAGAAGTAATGATGCTCTGGAGCACTTTTCTGCCAGCCGGGTGCTAAATGCTTTACTTGTACTAACTCAGTCCTCCCGGCCCTGCTGAGGTCGGGACAGTTGCTTGCTCCTGCTACGGCTCCCCAGCTAACCACTGCAAGCCAGGATTCAACCCCCCGGCAGTCTTGCTGAGGGTCCGTTAATCGGCTTTGCAGTTTCTGAGCATTTCAAAGTGGGCTCTGGCCTGATGCCCCAACCAGAATGGAGTGGCAGGCGCTCCTCACTGGGGTGTTTTATTACATCTGGCTTCCAGGCCAATGTGAGCAATTTGGGGAGAGGAAGTTGGTTTTAGCACTAGCTAAATGACTTAATGAAGCTGTGACGTAGAATGTAAAATCTTTATTACACCCCCAGACTAACTGAATTCCCAGCACTAAAATAACCTGACCACAAATTCCTGCAGAGCTCAGACAACAGCGTGGCCTCGGCAAGGTCTGCCAGTTCACTGGGCCCAACAACTTAAAATTAAGCGATTATTTTTTTTTAACAAGGGGATGGGGGGCCTCTTTAAATATTAACGCCTAAAGTCTTTATTAACATTTTTATTACACTCTTCCAAATGTGTGCAACGTGTGTGACTGCTCCATATTTTGTCCTGGAAGAAGGCTCCAGCCCCTCTTGTTTCACCAAAGAAAGAGGATGAAGAGCCCCCGGCCCAGGTCCCTGGAAATCTGAGGGCTCCACCTCCTTGGTCAGGGCTCATAACCACTGTTGCCCCTCACAGGCCTGTGGGCGCCCGCTCCCTCCCCACCAGCCATGGCCCTAGTCAGCATCAACGAGCTCCCCGAGAACATTCTGCTGGAGCTGTTCACGCACGTGCCCGCCCACCACCTACTTCTGCACTGCCGCCTGGTCTGCAGCCTCTGGCGAGACCTCATTGACCTGGTGACGCTCTGGAAGCGCAAGTGCCTGCGGGACGGCTTCATCACCAAGGACTGGGACCAGCCCGTGGCCGACTGGAAGATCTTCTACTTCCTGTGCAGTCTCCGCCGGAACCTCCTGCGCAACCCATGTGCTGAAGGTGGGCTGGGGGCTGCCCCGGGCTGGCTCCCTCGCTGGCTCCCTCCCTTTTCCTGAAACTCAGGGCCTTTGCCCCTGCGATTCCCACACTATCTGGAATGTTCTCTCACACCCCTGACACCGGACCACACGCTCTTGGTTCCTCCTCATTCTTCAGGTCTCAGTTCAGACACCTGCCCTGGGCCCCCATCTGGAGACTGTGCTCCCCCACCTCTATCCTGTCCATTCCATTTAGTTCCTTCGTAGCACTTTCGTAACCTGTAATTGCCTGTTGTATCTCGTGGTTTTTGTTTTTGTTTTTGTTTTCTCTGCTACAAACTCCAAGGTCCAGGGGCCTAATGGGTCTTGTTTGCCACTCTACACCCAGTGTCCACAATGACGCCTTCACACATCCGGTGCTCGAAAAACGTTTGTTGAATGAATGAACAAACTGCACGTTCACCTTTCCCTCTCTAGCTCAGTCTAAGCTGCCTGACATGTTTGGAGGGCGTCCTCTGTACCAGGCGCTGGACTTCACCCGGCTGAGGACTTCACCCGGCTGTGGGCTTCACAAATGTCATTATCCTCCCACTGTCCCCATTACCCAGAGGAAGGAAAGGAGAATTTCCAGAGGTGACTGCAATCACATCATTTGAGGCCCCTGTTTAACTTGTAATGTTCTCTTGTACTTGCCAGGGTCTTTTTCCTTCACTGAGCACCCACTGCCCACCAGGCTTCTTGCTGGGCTACGGCAACAATTAACAGAGGCATAGTTTGTACACTTAGAGTCCCTGTCGTGTCGATTTTCTCTCTTGATCCTCACAAGGACCTGGGGAGTTGGCCAAATAAGTAGGGTTGGCTCCATTTTATAGATGGGGAGTGTTAGGCCATGGTGAGGATCCTACCCAAAGGTCTGGAACTGCCCAGTTGCCGGGGCCTGGTCCTGACCGATGAAGGGCCTCAGGCCCCTCTCAGAGGCCCCATAGACCGTGGCTCAGACACTCCGTCTCTCTGCCTGCCCCAGATTCCACTCAGAAGCTGCCCAGCCGGGCCACCAGCTCAGCTCACACAGCTCCACAGAGCCCCCCTGCAGCCCGGATGTGCACTGGGCTGGGGGCTGGCAGCCATCAGTCCGGCCTTGCTTGGATCTCTCCTTGGGCCTAAGCGAGGCACAGCCCCACTCCTGGATTTCTGTGTCACTCCTCTGGTTCTCTCCTGGCAGGCCCCAGGGCACCCGGGGAATAGGTGTGGGCTCGTAGGAGAGGGAGCAATTTGGAAAAGCTCCCTTGGTGATTGTTCTGGAAAGCCTTGGCAGGGAAACACTGCTGGGTTTTTTTAAGGTCCTCTTGGCTCAGTCTGAAGGGGGAGACCAGAACCTACAAGCCAACCTGGTGGGGATCACGAATACGGGGTTCCTGCGTGCCACCAGCACCAAGGATGCCCACCTTCACAGTTATCCCTCCCACCCTGGGCAGAGGGGGTCAGGGCTGGCACAGCTGCAAACCCAGAAAACCAGTCCTTGGGCCCCCTCGGATCTCAGTTAGCTAGTTAGGGTGTTGGGAAATGTCAGTCATCAAGTAAGTGGTCTGCATTGGGACAAACTGACATTAGTCACCAAGGACAGAAATATATCACAGGCCCTTCATAACTTCCTGTTTTGAGAACTGAAACTTTGGTATTTCCCAGAGCCCCTCAGCAACATGAAAGGAAGGAAAGGCTAGTTTAGAATTTTTGGTAATACTTTTTTTTTCCCCCAGCTTCATGCTAGGAGTCAAGCCATTCAGGAACAGAGTGGGAGGGGGAGGGGGAGGGTCCCAGATCAGAGCTGATATGGCAGGGACAGGTGGAAACGTGTTAGAGGAAGGGCACTCTGTAGGGGTGCTCTGAGCCACAGCTGGGGTGCACCCTTGAGATGTGAGCATGAGCAAACCCTGCCTTAACCCCCTTCCTCCCTCCCTGGCCCAGGTGGGCAGGACCGGACTGGACATTTACACAGGAGATCTGACCTCGGCTTCTGTTTTTCCCTAGAGGATATGACATCCTGGCAAATTGACTCCAATGGGGGAGACCACTGGAGGGTGGAGAGCCTCCCTGGAGACCATGGGACAAATTTTCCGGACTCCAAAGTCAAGAAGTACTTTGTCACATCTTTTGAGTAAGATAAACAACCGAGCTGGTGGTTTTGAGGGGGAGAGGGATCAGGACTCCTTTTGCCAAATCTCAGGCCTAAGTGAGGGCCTCCCTGTGCAGCTGGAGGAAAGTGGTTCCCAGACGGGCTCAGCGTCTGCTTTCCATGAGCAGGAGTACTCAGTGGCCAGGATTAATAGCAGTGGCGGGGGGTGGGGGGGTGGGTAGTAATCTGAGGGCGCTGGGAGCCACTGGGTGATTAGGGTAAGTCAGAGGTGTGTGCAGCTTCCTCATCTAGGAACAGGAATTCACGGAGGTGCCCTCATCGGGGCCCTTGAACTAGGATCACGTGCCACCTAGGCACAAGTGGGTCAGAGCCCCTGCGCCAGCCAGAGGCAGCGGTCCTGCAGCAGTCAGGGGACACTGCTGGGGCCTGGCCATGCAAAGCACACCCGGGAATGTAAGCCTTTTTGCTCCACAGGATGTGCCTCAAGTCCCAGCTGGTGGACCTCAAGGCCGAGGGCTACTGGGAGGAGCTGCTAGACACATTCCGGCCTGAAATCGAGGTTAAGGACTGGTGAGTGGGGCTCGGGCCATGCTCTGCATCCTTCCCTCTTCCTGCGGACACCTATAGGCAGTGCCCACTCTGTGCCCGGCGGTGTCCTAGGGTAGGGGCTGCCCCAGGAGCCAGCACTTGCTCATTCCGCACCTCCTGGCCTGCCACCCTGCATCAGCAAATGCTAATTCCAGCTCACAGATGGGCAGACTGAGGCCTAGAGATAAGTTGTCACAAACAGGTACTAGAGCAACAGAGGCAGCAGGACCCAGCCTCCCTGGACCTCACTCCCACGCCTTCTGCCCATCTGCCTCCCCTAGTCCCTTCACTGTGCATCCCTCAGCTCTTTCCCAGGCTCCTGCTCTGTGCCCAGAGCTGTGCAAGGCCCCAGGGCCACCACTCTAAGGGGAAGGGGTGGGGTCTGAGGAGCGTGCAGAGCTGCAGAGGGGTGGACAGCAGGGCTGAGCAGAGGGTGAGCTCTGTACCAGCCCCCATCACACAGGCCACCCCTTGAATCTCCCAGAATCCCCAGTCAGATCCGTTATCACGTACAGGAAGCACAGCTCCCACAGCCCAGGATCTTATCTCTGTGGAGCGCCTTTTGCTTTGTTAAGGGGACGTCTTCACTGGACACCCAGAAGGGTTGCCACTTTGCTCTGATGTGGCCCCGCCCAGAGATTGCTCACCCCGGGGGCACAGCTGGGCCTCAGGAGCAGAGCAGGGCAATCCAACTCAGAGCGCCAGTCTATGGGTCTGCTGCCTGCCCTCCTCCAGGGTCACCTTCTGTCCGGGGGTGTACAGTCCTGAGCCCCACCCTCTCCCAGGTTCGCTGCCAGGGCAGACTGTGGCTGTACCTACCACATCCGAGTCCAGCTGGTCTCAGACAACTACATCGTCCTGGCCTCCTTCGAGCCCCCGCCCGTGACTATCGATCAGTGGAACAATGCCAAGTGGACCGAGGTGAGGCCCCACCTGCTTGCCCCTCGCCACCCACTTCTCGGAGCCCCTGCCTTCCAGCCTGCCTGGCTCTCCCTTGCAGGACCTGGCGCTTCCCCTTTCCCCTCTCCAGTGGAGTGATCACCCCATCTTTTCCCCTCCCCAGTCCTCGTGATCACTTCTTCCTCTTCCCTCCTCCCAGGTCTCCCACACTTTCTCGGATTACCCCTCAGGGGTCCGCCACATCCTCTTCCAGCATGGGGGCAAGGACACCCAGTTCTGGGCAGGCTGGTACGGGCCCCGCATCACCAACAGCAGCATCACTATCAGCCCTAAGATGACCAGGGACCCGGCCCCCTCCACAGCTCAGCCTGAGACCATGCAGGGGCAGGAGAAGGCTGCCCGCCCGCCCTCCTCACTTCGTCTCCACAGGCCCTTCTGACAGTCTGTCATCTGATGGCCATTCATCCGTCCTCTGTCTGGGCCACCAACTTCCAAAGGTCCCCTCCAGCTGAGCCTGTCGTGGGCAGTGAGGGCCCCTGCCCCGGGAGCTCCTGCCCCAGTTCCAACCTTGGGCAAACCCACCACAGGGAGTTTGTGGTAACTCCCTGTCATATGCTCTGACATTTTGTGACAATAAATGTTTTCAGTAAAACCAGCCTGGGGTTGGGTCTAGTGGTGGGGGCCCTTGGCACTTTGGCAGCGAAGCTGCCCCTCCTCCCAGGTTAATTTGGCTGTTCCTGTACCTCCCACTCCAGTTAGTGACAGCCCAGCTCTGCCCTTGGGGCCCTTTATTGAAGCAAATCACAGCACAGTATTTGAGACAAACAGTGTTGGCCGGCCAAATCCCAGGAGGCGGAGGTAAGAAATCAAGGTCCGAGCATCCTTCCCTGCCCTCCTGGGGGGAGCTTCTCCATGAAGGCAACCAGACCTGAGCAGTGCCGCGCGGGAGGGTGGGTGGTCCATACACAGAGGCAATAAGAGCACTTGGAATCAGGGTGGCCCTACAGCACTTCCCGAGGCTGGGGGCCCCCAATGTCCAACAGTTGTAGCATCCATGGTGGGGGCAGGCACACCCTCAGCTGCTTTTATGAGCTCGCTCTTCCACGTAGAGCTGCATCTGGTAGGCAGGAATACACAGCCAAGGTCAGGAGGACGGCCGCGGCACCTCCTCAGGAGGGCCCAGAAGCCCCTGGCAGACAGATCTCTGCCGAAGGTTGGGGTTGTGTGTGAATACCTGCCTTATACCAGGTATTCCCTGGTCATCTCCTCCAAGCCTTGAGCCATACATAAGCCTCTGGCAAGGCCTCAGCATACCTTCAGTAAAGCCTACCAGGTCCCCATGCAGCTCACCTTTAAAATGTCTGACGTCATCGTTTTTAGTGGTATCAGCCGGGGGTCGTGCATGTGGACATCCTGCTCATCTGCCAGGATCCAGGGAAAGTCCTAGGGAGGGGACCAAAGGAAGGGGGTGAAAGGGGGCTAGACCGTGGCCTGCCCTCACTTCGCTACCCCCTCTCCTCTCCAGAGCTGGGGTCCTCAGACTTCGGGGAGCAGCAGAATCACTAGGGAACTCCCAGCATGACAGATGTCCAGCTTCTTCCTCCTGAGAGGCCGAGTCTACAGATCCGAGCTGGGCTGGGAACCCAAGTGATTTAACCAGGCCCAAGCACCAATTCTGAAACTGGTGGGCAAAGACCATCCCCACCCCACCCCACCCCCGAGAACTGCCGCTGAGCTGGCAGCCCCAGGACGAGGCTCCACCCTCCTCTATGCTGAGTGCCCAGGTGGGCCAATGACAAGCACGTGGCCACACAGTTAACACACGACAAAAAGCCACTGGATGCCAGGCACTGCCATAAGCAAGGTAATGAGGGCACTGTCAGCGACAGCCCTGCCTACTCTGGTTTTCAGAGCCTCCCAGCTGTTGTCGCCCTGCCCAGCTTCCCTGACCAGTCTCATCTCACCTTGATGACCTGAATCTTCTCCATATTGCGAGTGGCAGCTTCTCTCGTGTGCACTAAGACTGTGAAGGTACAGCCTGAAGAGGCAAGAGTTTGGTCAGGGCCGGGCCACCTCATGCCCGCCACTGGGCGTAGCCTCTTCCCACCTCCCTGGCTGGCTCGGCAGCCCCCCAGAGGAGAAGAGTGGAAACCAAGTGCCAGGACAAGACACGGTCAGTCGGGAGACTGAAGCCAGGTGGAAATCAGGGTAGCTTCCTGGAGGAGGTGGACTTTCAGAGAGGTTCTAAAAGGCAGGAAGAGTGGCGGTTTGCTGCAGCTAAGTAGGGCCCTGAGAACGCACACCAAGCCAAGGGAGCTGTGGGCATGCCCGAGGATGAGGGCGTGGGGATGAGCACACCTGGGGGGTTGTGGTCCAGGACAGCATCACACACACTGATCTTCAGGATGAAGGCTCGGAGCAGCTGCTCCACGTGAGACAGCAGGGAATCTGAGCTGGGAAGAGAAAAGGAGGGTGTCCCATCACACTGGCGCCCCCTCCCACCAGCAGGCAGTCAACCCTGGAAGCAGACCCCGGGGGTCCAGAGCCCCTCTCTGCTTCTGAGTGTGTTGGCTCCTAAACGCCTGGCTACCTATCTTGTCTACACAGTTAAAATCATCTGGAGAGCTGAAAACCAATGTCAAGTCCCATCCCAAACTAAGTCCAAATGGGCCATAGGGAGCCCCTGTAGGTCCTTCTAATATGCAGCCCAGGCTGAGAACAAGGACACAGCCCAAGCCTCTTCATACCCCAGGACACCAAGCCAGGAATGGACAGGGCTTGCCCGAGGCTACACAGCAAGTGGAGAAAGATTCCAGTGCCCTGACCAGCCAATACCCTTGCCCAAGGGCAGCTTCTGGTTGCCTATGGACTGGACGCTTGACTGGGAAGGCAGAAAACTGGGTCTGTGTCCTGGCTCTGCCACCATTTGGGTGATCCTGGGTAGCTCATGTCATTTCTCTGGTCCTTGGTTTCTCCATCTATAAAATGAGGTTAGGACTAGCCATTTAGCAACCCTATGATTTTCCAGGTGTGGACATCACAGAGGTTACAGGGAGAGCACTGGGTGGCCAGCCGTGGCTCAGCCGCTAACAGGCCTTGTTAGGATGGCGTGCCTTGCCGTTCTCTTTACCAAGCTTCCTGGAGGAGGTGGGCTTTCAGAGGGGCTCTGAAAGGCAGGAAGGAAGAGAGGCAGCTTGGTGCAGCCAAGGAGGGACCTGAGAATGTGGACCAAGCCAAGGTATTCAGGGGCTGCCCTAAAGGGGTGAGCGTGAGGGCTGTTTCTAGGGACCTCACACCAACCAGCCAGAAGACCAGGGAGAGGCAGCTTACCTGATGGACAGCAATGGAGGCTGGGTGATTTCAAAGACGAATTTCTCCACTGGGCGGTGCTCTTTGTCCAAAATTACCACCACCACTTTCTCCACATCATTCTGCAAGGACAGGAATCCCCTACTCCAGAACAGGGTAACCCACCCACCACCACCACCTCCCTGCCCAAGGAAGGATGGGAAGGGCACACTCACAGCCCCACTCAGCTTCGAGGCTAAGGGTCCCTGAGAGCCCAGAAGGTTTGAGAAGTTCAAGTAGGCACCCCCTGGCATGAGTGGTACAGACTGAGAGGGGAGAGGACACCTGGCCCCATGGGGGTACATCTCAGAGAGCAGGACAAAACAGAAGGAGGAAATTCTGAGGGGCCAAGCCCAGACAGAAATTGGGGACGGGGAGAGAAACAGATGTGGGGAAAAACCCAGAACCCTCTGGGGCAGGCCCCACTCAGCCAACTCCACTAACCAGGGCTCCCAGGCCCAGCACACACGAATGTGGCTCCCGTGCCCTGAGGTCTGTCCCTGGGCAGGGGTGGTCTCCAGGATATAGGAGACAGGCTTTTGGGTGTAGAGTCATGCGGACCCCGCACAGTCCCAGCATCACCCCATCCCGGAGCATTGGAGCAGACTCGGGGGGAGGTGGGCTGGGGGACTTGGTGCCCTCACCTTCTCCAGGAGCGGCTTGACACAGTGCAAGGTGTCCTGGATATACTGGTTCAGCTCTGGGTGGCAGGACATCTGCATACAACCCCATGATGGCTCATGAGGCCCGAAGCACCAACGGGGAAACCACCCGACACCCCTCCAGGAGCCCAGGGAGGGAGGCCAGCAGTTCCCTAGGGCTCCCCACCCAGGACACTGACTTCCCATCATGGGGCTAAGAACTGGAATTATCCAGAGAGAGGGAGAAGTTAGAAGATAAGAATTTAGTCTCAACATTAGCACTTAATATAGCATTGGGGGTTTCTAATGTGGGGTCCGTGGGCTCCTCCAGAAGCTGAGAAGTCCCTAAATCGTGTGTATTTGGGCATGTAGGCATTTTTCCCAGAGAAGGGATCCAAAAATATAATCAATTTTTAAAAACTGAGAATCTGGGGGTGCCTGGGTGGCTCAGTTGTTGAGCGTCTGCCTTCGGCTCAGGTCATGATCACAGGGTCCTGGGATCGAGCCCCGCATCGGGCTCCCTGCTCGGCAGGAGGCCTGCTTCTCCATCTCCCACTCCCACTGCTTGTGTTCCCTCTCTCGCTGAGTCTCTCTCTATCAAATAAATAAATAAATAAAACCTAAAAAAAAAAAAAAAACCACTGAGAATCTGGAACTAAGAGCTACGTGGCCTCAGGTAAATCACTTAACTTCTCTGAGCTTTACGTACTTCATCTGTGGAAGATCTCGTAAAGACAAAGTGAGGAGTGAGAGAAGCACCCAGTACACAGCAGGTGCTCAGTAAATGCTATTCTGTTTTCCTTTTCCTTGTATATCCTTCAAGCTTCCACCACCTTCCGGTATTGGGTCATTCATTTATTCTAACGTTTACTGAGTGCCTTCTAAGGGGCTGGCCCTTCTAGAGAGTGGGGACAGGGGAACATATATTTACTGCTTTGTCTGCCTTTTGACCTAAGACAACCCATTACAATGGGGGCAGAGAGAAGGTACCTGAGGTTTATACGAATCACCTCCTCAAAGCAACCATTCACCAGCCTCAGGAGCTCTTTTAAATACAACCATGCCCCAGGGGCAACTCTGATCTCAGGGCCTGGTCTCTAACTTGGGGCAAAGGGAACTCGAGTTCAGAGGGGACAGAAAACTGCAGTAGGGGTGGGAGGCTGTCAGGCTGTCAGCTGCGGCTGGGAACTGGAAAGCAAGGCCAGGCCGCTGGGGAGAAGAGGGGGAGAGGGGCTGAGCCTGCAAGTGGAGGACGGTTCAAAAATCCACCCTCTACCCTCCTTGAGGTTCGGGGGTGACCCAGTGGCCCCAGCCCAGACGTGGGGGCTCACCTGGACAGGCACGTTGTACTTCTTACGCTTCTGGAAGATGCCCACCGGGTAGACCTCGCGCACGTAGAGGATGAGATGCACGGCCACCTCCAGGAACTCGCATAGCACGTCGGCCACCACTGCGAGGGGACAGAAGCCAGTGAGCTCGGAAAGCCCGCCGGCCCAGGCCCTCCCTCGCCCCCCACCCCGGGTCCACAGGCTCCGCCTCCCTACCTTGACCAAAGTTGAGGTCCTGGCGCGTGAGTGTGGTCATCCTTACCGCCACCTAGGGAGTGGGGCAGCAGTGGGGGCTAGTTCCAAGGGGCCAGGCAGCCGCAGGGTCCGCCCGCCTCCACTGCCCCTCCCCTCCGTCTGGGGGGAATCCGGGCAGGACGCCCCCCCTTCACACAGAATCGGGGCGGCTAGAAAGGACCCCCCCCACGCTGGCAACATAGCTCGGGGACATCAGTTGCGCCCCGATCAGCCTGTCTACTGGCCCTCTCGCCCTGCCGCCTCGGTGGGTAGGAAAGGCCAGAGCTGTGTTCGCAAAAAGGGCATGGCCACAGAGGGATCAGCGGGTTGCGCAGGCCCACGAGCGTAAAATGGGACGCGCGGAGAGCGAAACTAGGCTGGAATAAGACTCCCCCCCGCTCTTCCTGGCCGGAAACCTCCTCGGAGAGAACCCTGCCCCTCTCCCCTCCCCCGGTACCGGCTCCGGCCTCGGGGCCCGGCTCGGGGCCCGGCCCCAGCGCGGGAAACCACCGACCCGACCGCTCGCGCCTCCCGCTCAACCAGGGGCCTGGAGGCCGCTCGGTGACGTCCGCGGCCCTCGGCAGGTCCTAGTGACCGCCTCCGGCCACGCCCACTTCCCCCGCGCAGCCAACCGTGGTGGCGGGAGGGAGCGGCAGCCGGAGGGGCGGGGCCTGTGAGGGGCGGGGCCCGGCCTCGGCGCCTAGATGCCCGCGCCCGAGGAGGCTGAGACTGCGTCGCGCCGCTTCCCTTCGGTTTGGGGTGGGCGCGAAAAAAGACACCTTTGCAGATCGCTACGCTCCCCAGGCCATTTCTCTCGCTTTGGGAAGCTCTGAGAGGGGACGGATGGGTGTTGCTGGTGAGGACCAGGTGGAGGGCACAGCTGGGGACTAAAGACAGCGACATCTACTGCTAGCCCCAGAGTCACCATCCCCGGACCTCAGGGCCCAACCGAAAGCGAATCCGCCGGCTCTGGGGGCGGGGACAGCAGAAGACAGGGTGCCCTAACCTGCCCGAATCACACATCTATTGAGGGAGGGGATGCGTGGAGTTGTCCTCGGCCACTAGAGACACGGACCCTGGAAAGGCTGAGAGGCCCCTGGGATATAAGAATAGTAATATTAAAATCATCACCAACACGGATTGAACATTTATCTGTCAAGAACTGATTTCTTTAATTCCCTCATTAACCCTCAGAGCTAAGCACCCATTTTCCAGCCCCACTTCATAGATGGTAAACAGGCTTAGAGATGTTCCCTAATTTGACAAAATCACACAGCTGGTAAACACACCTAGTTCTGACTTCTAATCTGACTCCAGGGCCTCAATTCATTTTCAGCCGCTTTATTTTACAGGGGGGGAAACTAAGGTCAGAGAAGTTGCTGTGGAGTTATAGGTAACAACAAATCATGACCAGAAGCCTGGGGACATTGTCCCTGACCTCCAGGGACATAAGAGCTTGTTAGGAGTCACGCCCACCTGTGGGTACACAGATCTCCCCAAAAATGTTCATTGGTTACAGCTCAGTATTGGAGACCTGTACCCCTTTTCACTCCGGATGCCTTCAAACCCGCATTTGCCCATTCTGATGGGGTGAAGGCAGGGGAGGGGATAAGTAACTTGGCCCATTAAGCCAGGAATACCAGCAAAGCATTTCTCAGAGGCAGTCCTCGGAAATCTGCATCAGAATCCTCCCCCCCCCCCCCGAGGAGCCCATTAAACACCTGGAACCCAGGCCTCCCTGACCTTCTGGACCAGTCTGGGTGCAAAGCGGGGTTTTGGCCCTTTAACAAGTTCCCGAAGGGCCCTGATGCCCAAAAAAGTATGGGAATGGCCAAAGCAGTCTGGGCTGTTCCCAAGGAAAGTCTGCATTTCATACAATTTCCATGCTTACCCCAAAGTGATAGATGATTTATTTCAAGAATTGATACACCTGGCAGCCCATTTTGGGCACAACAGCCCTTCTCAAGACTTGGGGACCCTGCCCATGTCATGCCATGTAGGAGAGGACCATTGCCACAGGAGTTGAGCAGCTCAATGGCTTGTAAACAGTGTCCCCTGGCTCCTTGAGATTTCATCATTGTGGCTACTTTAGCGCTGGAGAAAGCAAGGGTCCTTTGCCCCTCTCTGGAGGCTGTTCAAGCAGTTTTTTTCAGTGGCAACTGGAAGTGGCAGTCTTGGGGGGGGGGGGCGCAATTCCTTGTAAAGGGTTTCTTAGGATTGGATCCTGGGGTGGGAAGCTCAGAGTCCAGCTACTCCTGTGGGGTGGCCTCCAGGGTATAGTGTGAGCACCGTGGGGTCTCATGCCAGGCCCCCAGCCTTAGCCCCCTGCCCTGAGAAGACACAGTACAAGCCACCTGTCGGTCTCCTGACCCACGGAGCTAAAGCACTTCAAAGAAACCTTGGCGGACATACAACCCATCACTCAACATTTTTCATATGCAGAAAGTGAGGTCCCAACAGCTTTTGTTTGACACTTGGGGCACCTGCCTTGTCAACTAGAAACCCATGGACGAAATGCCTACATTTGAGGCTTTGGATTCAAAGCCAGCCATAAGCAGAGGAAGGCAGGCGGGGAGACAGATGAGGAAGGATTCAAGTTGATCTGCCCCCTAACCCCAAAAAGGCCTCTGTCTCCTCGTTTGTGAAATGAACATAGCCTTGGGTTCCACGGGGGCCAAGAAGCTGGAGGGGGGGGCCAAGGGGGAGCTCTATGAGGACTCATCTGTCATTTTTATCCATAGGGCTCTGCGGCATCTGGGTTTCTAGATCTTAAGCCCATCAGCGTGATGGATAGTCTTGGGACCCAGATTACATTATGGGGTTAATTTATTACATTTTTGAATACCCATTTGCTGGTTGACTGTTTTTCAAAGTTATTTGCATATTTTTCTCCATAACGACAATATGTAGGAAGGCATCTGGGAGGAAAGGATGGATGTTTAGGAGGAGAGAGAGCTTATTTGCCAACTGGAGCAGGTCCCTGAGGGTCTGCAATGAGGACAGAAGGAAAATCACTCCCAAGACACATTTAAATTGAAACCAAGAGAAGGCAAGATGTAACAAAGTCTTGCAAAGACCAAGGCCTTCAGGGGCAAAGGAGAATTCCTGGGGTCCCCTGAACAAACACGTGACTAGTGAACTGGGTAAAACAACAGGCGATGAAGGGTCCAGACCCCTAAGATGCTTCCAAAGTCCTCCCAAGACTCAACATTCATCCCATCCCTGTCTAAGATTCCTAAGACACCAAACACAGGAAGGGACCGGGGGGGGGTGGTGCTCAGAGAGTCAGCCACATAAAGCCTGGTGACAATCCCACTGGTCCCCTGCTGCTCAAGGACCCAGCCAGTTGGAAAGTCCCCTGAGCAGAGACCCAGCCTTGTTCATACTTTTGGTCCAGCACCTCACCCAGTGCCTGGCCATACCCAGGTTCTCAGTGAGTGCATGCAAATGAATTAATGAAAGACCAGAGAGAGGAAGTAAGGGTGCACAGTGACTCATTGCCACTTGCCCCACTTGAATCCTGACTTATTCTGGATGAGAACAAAGACCTGGGATTTCAGTGCCTGAGCTACAGGTGGTGGTGTGCAGAGAAGAGTGGCTTTCAAAGATGAAGCAAGAGTGGGCGCCTGGGTGGCTCAGTTGGTTAAGCGACTGCCTTCGGCTCAGGTCATGATCCTGGAGTCCCGGGATCGAGTCCCGCATCAGGCTCCCTGCTCGGCAGGGAGTCTGCTTCTCCCTCTGACCCTCCTCCCTCTCATGCTCTCTGTCTCTCATTCTCTCTCTCTTAAATAAATAAATAAAATCTTTAAAAAAAAAAAAATGAAGCAAGGGCTGGGGGATGCTGTCTATGTGCCCCCTCCCCGCACCCACCAGGCTGTCCCTGTGCATAAGGCACCACTCCTCTCCCCACCACTGCTCCTTAGCCAGCGGTGAGGTCCTTCCCTCTCTGAATCTCAGGTTCTTCATCTGTAAATGGGATAATGGTAGCACCGATTCCGTAGGGCTGGGGGATGGGGGTGGGGAGGTGGGCAGGAAACAAGTGAGATGTTTGTAAAAATGTAAAGTCCACAACGCCTGGCACATAAATTCTCCATTAGTGCTGTTATGACAATGAGATTAAGATCTACACACACGGGCGCCTGGGTGGCTCAGTTGGTTAAGCGACTGCCTTGGGCTCAGGTCATGATCCTGGAGTCCCGGGATCGAGTCCCGCATCGGGCTCCCTGCTTGGCAGGGTGCCTGCTTCTCCCTCTGACCCTCCCCCCTCTCATGTGCTCTCTCTCTCTCATTCTCTCTGTCTCAAATAAATAAATAAAATCTTTAAAAAAAAAAAAAAAAGATCTACACACACTATGTAAGCACCGAGAGCAACCACTCCGTACCAGCCACCATGCTTTTCAAAACCCCATCTAGGGGCGCCTGGGTGGCGCAGTCGTTAAGCGTCTGCCTTCAGCTTGGGTCATGATCCCAAGGTCCTGGGATTGAGCCCCTCATCGGGCTCCCTGCTCCATGGGAAGCCTGCTTCTCCCTCTCCCACTCCCCCTGCTTGTGTTCCCTCTCTCGCTGTGTCTCTCTCTGTCAAATAAATAAATAAATAAAATCTTTAAAAACAAACAACAACAACAAAAAAACAAAACCCCATCTAAAACATCCTCAGCTGCACCCCCTTCCCTATTTCCAAAAAGGCAGCCCCCAAGGTGCCCTAAGGGAGGACGTGTATCCCCATGGCCAAGACGCCTAAAGGCAAGGGACTGTGGCCCACACTCAGCTCCTCCCCTCTGTGATCAGGCCTTCTGAGATGAGGCCTGACCTACACAGCTCCCTGGATCCTCTGCTGACCTCGGACCCAAGCCAGGGCCCTGACCTTAGGCCAGCAACACTGGGTGCTTCCAGCACCTTAGCCAGGGCAGAGCCTACACATGCCATCCCCTCCCTGGTGTTTTGTCAACTCCCCAATATCATTGACTCCTTGTCGGTCAGGAGGACCTTACAAATCATCTATTCTTAAACTTAGAACCTCCACCCAGAGACACAAAATGTCTTCCACAATTTCAGGGGTTCTTGGGCCTTCTGAAGTCATCTCAGACCACAGGGTAAGAACCCTTGATCCAGCTCAACTGCCACTTTTTTTTTTTTTAATAACTGCTTTATTGAGATGCATTTCACAATCACGAAGTTCTCCCTTTAAAGTACGCAATTTAGGGACGCCTGGGTGGCTCAGTTGGTTAAACATCTGCCTTCATGGTCCCAGGGTACTGGGATCGATCCCCGCATTGGGCTCCCTGTTCAGTGGGGAGCCTGCTTTTCTCTCTGCCTCCGCCGCACCCTCTGCTTATGCGCACTCTCTCTCGCTCTCTCTCTCTCTCTGACAAGTAAATAAATAAAATCTTTAAAGTATGCAATTTAGTGGGTTTTAGTAAGTTGTGCAGTAATCAGCACTAATCCCAGAACATTTTCATCACTCCAAAAAGAAAAACCCCACACACAGTAGCGGTCACCTCCCCACCCCCGTCTCCCCTTCCACCAGCCCCAGGCAACCCCTAGACTACTTTCTGTCTCTATGGGCTTGCCTATTTTGAACATTTCATATAAATCATACAACATGTGGCCTTTTATATCTGGCTTGTTTCACTTGGCATAATGTTTTCAAGATTCATCCACATTGTGGTGTATATAGGTACTTCATTCCTTTTTATGGCCAAATAATATTCCATTGTATGAATCCACCAGATTTTCTTCATCCACTCATCAGTCGATGGATATTTGAGTGGTTTCCACTTTGGGCATACAACTCTGGGGGAAACTGAGGCCCAAAGTCACCATAACCACAATGGGCTAGGCCTCTCCTCACATCTGTCTTTTTCCACTGCATCACTCTGGGACAACCCAGAGAACAGAGAGCTTGACATAAGATCACCCCACTGGTGGGGTGCCCAAGTGGCTCAGCTGGTTAAGCGTCTGCCTTCGGCTCAGGTCATGATCCTGGGGTCCTGGGATCGAGCCCAGCATCAGGCTCCCTGCTCTGAGGAGAGCCTGCTTCTCCCTTTCCCTCTGCCTGCTGCTCTGCCTACTTGTGCTCTCTCTCTCTCTCTCTCTCTCTGTCAAATAAATAAATAAAATCTTAAAAAAAAAAAAGATCACCCCACTGGTGAAGAGCCAGAGTAGCAGCCTTTGAACCAGAGTCCGCAGTGAATACCTGGCCACAGTTTCATTCCTGAAAAGGAGAATCATGCCCACAGACCCCCCTCTCATCCAAGCCACAGTTCCTGTCTCCCCACTTTTGTCCCTGCCCTACAGCAGTCTATTCCCAACTTTAGGAATTGGAAGGAATTAGTTAAAGCCTATCAGTTTGGGTCTCTACTCTGCTCAGAAGCCAGTCCATCCTGGTGTCCATCAGGCTGATAATATTACAATAACAATAGCACTTCATTTTTCTAGAGCATTTCCCATGAGGTCAGGATCTTAGGAACATTATCTCCTTACAAAGGCCATCGCACTTAATCCTTGAACTCCAAGAGTTAGGGATGATGATAATGAGCTCAGAGAGGTTGGGCGCCTTGCCGGAGGGGACCAGGAATGGCAATCAGCAGATAAGCCCAGGCATCTGGCCAGACCACAGAACCGAGCTCCTAAACCTCTGAGCCATAATTGCCACATTCTGGAGGAAGAGGAAAACAAGTCCAAATGGAAGCCACTGGGCGAACTCTGGGAGCCAGGCAAGACTCCCGCCCCACCACTCTTTGATCTTTGCAGTGCCTGTGGCCCCACTGACCCCGCCGTGAGTTATGGGGGCCGCGGGACTCATAACACAGCATTCCCGGACTCCCAGGGTCGTCGGGACGCGGCGCCCCACGCGGTGATGGATGAGCCGCCCCTGGGGCTGGCTTTGTCCCGGCGGGGCTGGGCTGGGGAGCATCAGACGGACTTTGGACGGGGCGTGGCGAGAGGAAGACGGTGTGTGTGTGTGTGTGTGTGTGTGTGTGTGTGTGTGTGTGTTGGGTAGGAGAATTGTATTTCTCCCTTCCCTCCGGGGGGTGGGGAGGGGACACGCCATGCGGCAGTCAGCGCCCGGGATTCCCACCTGGTAACGTTGGAAGACCCCCCTATACCCCTTTATCGAAGAGCGACCTCTCCTAGAACCCCGCCCCACCGCTCGGCGCACTTTTCGAGGCTACAAAGGCCCCGCGGTGCCCCGTCCCGCCTTCCTTGCACCGGGCATTTCTTCCGTCCCATTTGACAGCCTGGGCGGAATAATCCTTTTGGGGACTGGCCGGCCCCTGCCCAGCCAGACGCGGCCGCGGCTGAGCGCTCAGCTCCGATCCATTGTTGGGGTCTGCCAGGGACCCCCTGCCGCGGCCTTTTGTCGCCCACTCCCGGCGGGGCAGCTCCAGATGCGCCACCGCTGCCCGCGCCCCGCCCGTCCCACGCGCTCGGGGCAGCGCCGAGGCGGCTCTTACGCACCGGGAGGAGTGGGCCCGCCTCGCCCGGTGCCCGCACGGCCGCCCGGCTGCGCCCGCCTTTGTCTGCCTCCTTTGTCTGCCCCGCGCCCTCGCGGCGGAGGCGGCACGGCCTCTGGGGAGCGGGCCCGGAACGCCGAGCGCAGCTGGCGAGGGCGCGCTGGCCGGGAGCGCGCGGGGGCCCCGGCCCGGCCCGGGGCTGCCCCTCAGCAGGGGGCTAGCCGAGCCCGCTCCAGCCGCCCCTCCCCCGCCCCCTCCCCGCGCGCCCGCCCCCTTCCCGCGCGCCCGCCCCCTCCCCTTCCCTCCAGCCCCACTCAGCCTGGGCACATCCTCCTGCCGCCCGCGCACCTCTCCGCGCCGTCCCTGCTTCGCGGCTCGGCCCTCCGCTGCGCTCGGCTCCCGCAGGCTCTCGGCCCCGCGCCCCTCGGCCCCCGCCCCGCTGACCGGACAGGTAAGGCATGGCCTTGGCCCGCCCCTGGCCCCGCCCTCCCGCCTCACCTGGTAGCGGCCCCGGACAAAGGTGGGCTACCTGGCGCGCTTAGGGCGGGGCGCGCGGGGAACTGGGGCCGGAGGTGAGGATCCCGCTTTCCTCCCTGCCCGCCTCGCCCTCGGAGCCGTCGGTCCGTGTGTCCGCCGCCTCCGCTCCTCGCGGCGTCTCCAGGCTCTGCTCCCGGTCCCCGCGTCCGCCCACCTTCCGCCGGACGCTCACTTTTCTAACGCTCTGACACTCTGTCTCGCGCGCGCCCTCGCCGCCCTCTCTGGGTCGCGGCTGTCGCCCACTCTCCTCCTCCCTCTGGGACCGCGTCTCTCTTTGTCTCTCTGTCTCTGAGTCTCTGGGTGGTCACCAAGGCGGGGGAGTGGACTGGGGAGTCCGCACCGCTCGAAGAAGCTTCGAAGACTTCCTGAGCCCCGAACAGAGCTGGCAGGCATGTCCTCCTGCCCCTTTCGAGGCTGCCTGGGGGGCTAAAGTATGTCGGGGGGAGAAGGTTCAGGGTGCGCCCTTCCGGCACTGCCGGTGGCCCCGCGCCCGGGCCAGTTCCGCGCCCTTGCAAACCCCGACGGCCCCGGCTCAGGCCCTCTTCCTCCCCACTGGCTTTTCTCCATTCGCGCACCCGGGTCTCAGCCGCCTGCGGGAGCCAGGAGCCGAGGCTTGAGACGTGAGGGCTCTTGGGTTTCCTTCTTGCTTTCTTGCACTGGGTGTTCCCTCCGGCCTTCGCCTCCATCTGGTCTCCTGCCCTGCGCACTCCTCCACTCTGCCCTCCTCCCAGCCTGTGGCACGCCGAAGTGTCCCGGTGCGGGTTCAGCACCATCCCTCTGGGATCCGGCAGACAGAGGCCCTGGGAGTGATCGTGGACAAAGGAACGCATGTCTCTGAGCCTCAGTGTCCCCTTCATAAAACGGGGATAATAGCACCTACCTACAGGGACGTGTGTTGGAACAGTGAGGGGGGAAAAAAACAGATTGGATGCCAGCACAGTACACGCTTGGGGATCATGGGGGAGGCTTCAGTCCCTGGCTGGGGTGCGGTTGGGGGCGCCACAGCAAGGGGGATATGGATCACCAATTCAAGCCTTAGAGACACTGCAGAGAAATGGGACTGTGGTCCCTTCCCACATGGGGGTCACAGTTGCAGCCCCCCCATTACAGGGTTCCCGCTCTCATAGGCACTGTCCTCTCTTCTCGATCCTCCTCTCTGCTTGTCCTCAAATCAGTTTAAAAATCGGGGTGAAAAGGGTCTCTGCTTCCAAAATGAGATGAGTGTCTCTGAGTCAATGTTGCCAACAGCTGGTCATTCATCATGAGGCATCCATGTGACTCATTCCCAATTCTGAACCTCTGTCTTGCCCCGATTTCTTTTTTAATGGCACTAGCTCACAAGCCATTTCCTTTCCTCTGGGGGCATTGTCTTGTTGTATCCTGGACCTGCTGTATAATTGCCCAGAGCCTCTGACCACCATAGCATCTCTGTCCTCATAGCAGGTGACACACACACACACCCCCAGGAGTCCAGCAGTGACAGGGGCCAAGAGGCTTAATGAGGGCCACTTCAGCAGAGGGAAACCTCCCAGCTGGCAAGTTCTAGGCTCTCCTGGCTAAGTTCTGGGTTTTAGCCCCAGTCAGGGCTGGCAACCTGAGCCTTTCTCTTTTAAAGAACACACACAGGGGCTCTCCCTCTCCCACTCCCCCTGCTTGTGTTCCTGCTCTCACTATCTCTTTCTCTGTCAAATAAATAAATAAAATCTTAAAAAAAAAAAAAAAAAAAAAAAAAGACACAGGCACACCCCATCCAGCCTCCTGTTCATGATCCTGCCTGGCAGACAGGCCCAGCTTTGGCAACCCAGGGCCCTCTGCCATCTCTTCCTCCTCTGGCCATAGCCATCCTCAGGAAAGCCAGCTCAGCGACCCCTGCGACCCCTCAGAGATCAGCTCAGAGCCTCCTTGACCCTCACCCACCTTCTCTGCCTTCCTCCTCACCACTCAATCCACCCCCTCTCCCCAGCCCTAAATCCTGCAAATGGCTCCCTGTTGCCACTCAGTTAACAACTCTACCTGCCTCCCACAGTACTCTCGTTTGCATCTTGGGTTTCAGCCACCACCGAGGGCTGAGCATCTCCACGCTGGCTTCCTCTGAGCTTTTGCCAGGGCTCTTCCCTCCATCTGAAATGTCTCCCCTGTCCTGCATTCAGTCCAAGCCTGCCCTCCTTGCAGGCCAAGGTCAGCCGTCCCCTCTTGTGGGAAGCCCTCCTACTCCCCCTTGCCTCCCTTTCTCTCTTGGTCTGCCCTTCCCTGGGCAGGGCTGGGTCTTGTTCCATTTGTGGTCCCAGTACACACAGTAGGTGCTCTGTGCACATGTGTTCTATCCAATGGAACCGTTGGTCAAGGGGTTAAGAGTGAACTGAAAATTGCAAGCCATAGGTTATCCAGGGTTGGCCCTGGAGCAAAGGACCATAGATGGGAAGGTTGGAGGGGGAGCAAGCCACCTGGAAAATCCCCGTGGTACTAGGGGCTCTTCATCCTTCTGGAAGATGAGGATGATTTCTGTGCCTGGTTATAGACAGGGAAGTGATTGCCCAAGTCCGGCAGAATGGGTTTGAATCCCCACCAAAGGCTTCCTAGCTATGTGACCTGGAGGGAGTTCCTTCATTGGTCTCAGCCAGGAATGTGGGGGAGCGGGGATTTGCATCCTGGCCTCCCTGATTCTGCAGCCTGGGGAGAACAGGAGCTCCCTCCAGAGAGGGGTCCTGGGCATGTTCCCAAGGGCAGGTGTCATACCAGCATCCCTATTCTGGCCCTTGCGGGTGACACCAGCCTCTCTTGCTGCTCCAGCCCCTCCGCCTGTCTTCTGCCGCTCTTCCTCTTGAGGGGGCCAGTTGGAAGGACATGGGAGGGTGGCTGAAACCCTGCCACTAGAAGCCCTGCCCCTCACCGCCACCAGGTCCCAGCTTTGGCAGCTCTCCGTACCACAACGCCATGGTCCGGCATTGACCGTCTGGGACGCGTCACTGGGTGGGTGTGGGGGTGCAAGGGGTAAGGCCCCTGCTAGAATCCAGAGCAGGTGAGATGAAGTCATTGTAGAAACTACAAGTTTGGGCGCCTGGGTGGCTCAGTTGGTTAAGCGACTGCCTTCGGCTCAGGTCATGATCCTGGAGTCCCAGGATCGAGTCCCGCATCGGGCTCCCTGCTCAGCAAGGAGTCTGCTTCTCCCTCTGACCCTCCCCTTCTCATGCTCTCTCTCTCTCTCATTCTCTCTCTCAAATAAATAAATAAAATCTTAAAAAAAAAAAAAAGAAAGAAAGAAACTACAAGTTTTTTGAGGCTCTCTCTGTGCCAGGCTCTGGGTTACAGCCCCCCACATGAGCCGTCCTTGAAGGTCTCTGTCCCAGGCTCTGGGTCACAGCCGCCACATGAGCTGTCCTTGAGAGTCACAGCACCAGCACTGTTATGGGTCACCGAGGGTAGCATGAGGAGTGGTCAGAGACCCTGCCTTTGGAGTCAATAACCATGGGTTCAAGTCTCAGCTCTACCACTTTCTCTACTGTGTGACCTTGGGCAAGTCCCTCAAAGCTTTGCCCTGATGTTGAGTCCTGTTTGCCCACTTCAAAGGGCTGAATTAGATAATGTGCATGAAGCTCTGGGCCCCCGATTAGTAAACGGCCAATAAATGGTACTCAAACAACACATTCCTCTTTCAGATGTGGGACTGAACCCCAGAGTGGTTAAATGACTTGCCCAGGGTCACCCAGCTAAGAAGTGCAGGAGCCAGGATCCACCCCCAGGCCTGCCTGACACCAGGTGTCTTTCCACTCCACACTGGCCTCTGCCAGAGCCAACAGCAAGCATTTTGTCACTTGATGATTAAGTGGTGGTTCTGCATGAACAGCAAAGTGGTGTTAAATTGTCTGGGCACCAAGATAATGAAGTTTGGGGAAGAGGGGTGCCAGAGGATTGCTTGCGGGGGATGGGTGGCTACCTATAATGTAGCAGAAGTCAGGACTCTGGCCAGGAGGGGGGCGTGGGACACTGGGAGAGAGAAGCACAAAGCTGGGAGCCTCTGGGTGGGAGGGTGGGGGCTCTGAGGAGCCCCCCAACTCAACACCCCTACGTAGGTTTTTTGAGGTGTAAGGCCTTGGGGGGTTCTAATTCCCAAGGCTACTGTTGGAAACAATGTAAGCAGATGGGGCCGCCCCTGTGGGGAAGCCAAACCTCATTTACCAAGACAATGGTCCTCTCCAGGCAGGCCTGGGCCTGTCCTGCCCCACCCCACGGAAACCATCGATCACCCCACTGAGGACTGAGGACAGGACCACCTGCGCTTGCCCCCCTACACACACGGGCACAGATGCACAAATGCTTCCAGACCAACCCCTCTCCCCGCCTCCACTTGCCACCCACTCTCTCTCTCCCTTCCCCATAATAAGGAGGGCTCATGCTTATTTTGCCCTTACTGGTGACTGCTCACTTTATATACCTTTACCTCTCCTCCTCCTCACAAGGCCTGGCATTTTATAGAAGAAACTGAGGCTCAGAGAGTTTCAGTGACTCGCCCAAGGTCACACAGCTCTTCCCGCTCGGCTCCCTGGGGCCCTCCCATGGCGGAGCTTCATGGATTTGTGCCGCCATCTGTGGTGTTCGAATCATTGCTAGTTATGGTTGTGCCTTGATCTTTCATTAGACCTGCGGCCTCTCTACCTGCTCCGAGTGGGGATACTTGGAGAGCAGGGGACTATGTCTTTGCCCGCAGATTAGAATCTCCTTCTAGCAAAGGATATGTTTTCCCCATGTTCTGGGAACTTCCAAGGCCGGATCTGGGTCTCTCCTATCAGACTGGGAAATCCCTAAGGGCAGCTTGGGGCCAGGGCTGAGAGCTCCTTGTGGGCAGGAGCGGTGTCTTTCTTATCCATCTAGGAGTCCTCCCTAGATCCTAGTCTCCCAAGGCAAGACGTAGATCTCCCCTATCATACTGGGAGCTCTCTAGGGCCAGGACTAGTATCCCCACTCGGACTGGCAATTTCTGGAGCAGAACCAGGTCTCCTCCTTCAGACTGGAGGAGGCTGACGTGACATCCAGGTCCTGCACCCAGAGGGGCTCAGCAAGTGGTGACCACCTGGTGTCACTCTCCCCTGCAGCCTCCATTGCAGAGAAGCACCCGGTGCTCAACACCTGGTGCTCCAGGGGTCAAGATGCAGAGTCCTCTGCGTGAGGCCAGGTTGGCTCAAAGGCCTATGGAAGGGTAGGTAGGGCTCTGGCTCTTCTGAGGCCCCTTCCTACTGGCCAGGGAGAGGGGTAGGGACTAGCTCAAGACTGTCAAGGCCCAGAATGTCAGTGAGCACCCCCCAGGGCAGCACCCCACTAGTGGGCACCTCTTTGCTGCCTTCCACCCCATATACACTACCTGGGTTCCATGCATACTGGAATCCTGCTTCCTCCCCAGATACCCAGCACACAGAAATACTGATCTCCTAAATAATTCTACCTTATGACAGGCTGATAGTCCCATTTCACAGATAGGGACATTAGGACTCATGAGGAGGTCTGATGGTGGGAGCAGCTAGAGGGACGAAGTCTAGTCACAAAATGCCTTGGGAAGAGCCCAGCCCATGAATTTAGGAGCCGCCTGTCCCTCCCCTCCTCTCATCTAGGCTATAACAGTTTTGATCGAACAAGCAAAATTACCCATTTTCCAGCCCTGGGGGGGTCCGCTCCCTCTAAAGAAGACAGGAATCTGCTCCCAGGAGCTCTAAGACCCCCCCAACCGGAGCTCCAGCTCGGGCAGCCCCACAGTTCTAAGAGCAGAAGGAGGGCCTGGCGATGGACCCCTCCATTCTCCACATCCAGCCCTTCCAGGAAGCGGCCAACCTGGTGAGGACGAGGTGCCAGAGGGAGGAGTCAGACAGATGGGTTCCAAGTTAGGACATTGGGAATGTAAAACCAGAGATGGACATATGGGAATGTAAAACCAGAGATGGACATATGGGAATGTAAAACCAGAGATGATTATTGCATGGAACAAAATCCGTCCTAAGCACTACTGAGCCAGGGTTCCAGGTCTATAGTCGCTGCCAGGGCTCCCAGGCTGGGGGAGTCAAGGGGCTGGGAGTGGGGGGGAGCTCTTTATTTTTTTTTAAAGATTTTATTTATTTATTTGACAGAGAGAGAGCACAAGCAGGGAGAGGGGTAGGGGGAGAGGGAGAAGCAGGCTCCCCACCAAGCAGGAAGCCTGACTCAAGACTCAATCCCAGGACCCTGGGACCATGACCTGAGCTGAAGGCAGATGCTTAACCGACTGAGCCACCCAGGTGCCCCATGCTTTATCTTTTAGCAGGCACCAATACGGCCTCTGAATTCACACACCCTCAGGAGATGCTCCTAGCCCCTGGGGACTTACTCCAGATCCTGAAGGATATTACCTGTCACCCCTCCCCACAGGGGGCTGTCAGTTAGGCAGACAGATAGAGACAGCTTGTCACTGTGAGTCGTAAATTCCCAGGCTCCCGGCATGGCCACCCAACCTGTTGATCCAGTGGTCTTCTTCCCCTATTCCCCTCACCCCAACTTTTTCGAGCAATGCAAATCATTTCCCATGGAATCTTATTCATAATCCCAACACATCAAACTGAGAAAGGCAGTGTTTTACGAACACCCCACCACCCCCACCACGAATCTCTTCCCAGAATCAAAATTTTCCCTGTCTCAGGCAGACACAACTTCAAGCTCTCCTAAGCATTCAGCCTCCTGCATAGACATGCCAGGTGACCACCCTTATGTCCCCAATTTACAATCCTGCCTTAAAGCGAATCAACGAGAAAAAAGAACCCGTCCTTGGGGATATGAAGGCATGTAGTGGTTGTGGGTTGCACTTGTTCCGAGGAGGCTGGGCCTCTAACTGGCTTTGGTCAGTCACGTCCAGAAAATCCTGGAGTGGGTACATAAGTAGGTGCGAATGGGCACAGTTCTTTGAAACTGCTCACCTTGCATCCCGGGGACACTCTTCAGTGACCCAGGAGAACCCGAGTTGTGATGGCACACTCATGTTCAATTGAAGCAGAGAACGCCTCTGAGAGTCTGCTGTTTTTGCTACAGCTTTCAGAATAGTTTAAAATATATTTTTAAAAAAGTAACGTTGGAATCAAACATCTAAAGGACCCCTGAAACATCTCTACCAAATGTGGTGGCTCCACTGTGTCCTTTTCCCACATGAAGAGGAGACCTAGAGTCAGGGAGAGGGGTTCATGGGCCAAGTTCTCCCAGTGGGTGGTTGTCTGGCTCACAGCCCGGACTGAGCTCCATAATCCTCGGCTCCATCAGAGCATCACTGATATTCCTGGCCCAGATCCCCATCGGATGCCCCTCAGCCAGCCCTACTCCCACCCCCACCCACCTTCCCCCTGCTTCCCGCCCCCAACCCACCATCCCCCAACCCACCATCCCCCAACCCACCAAGCAGCGGATGAGCTGATCAGCAAAGCAGGAATGTGAGCCTACAGCTGTCCTGGGATGCCCAGGGGCAGCCCAGCTCCACAGTTGTCTGCCAGGCAGGTGGGGCAGGAGTCCCCCGAGTCTCCCGGCCCCCACATGCCAGGCTGTTGGTGGGGGAGGGGTCAGGAATCAAAGCCCACTCCAGGCTCAATTAATTGCCTTCATTTGCACATGCAGCCTTTGGTTGGCGACAGTTCGCAGGTCAGCTGTCCCCACCGTGTAGGGACAGCTTAAAGACATGAGGTCAGCTCTTTCCCCTCTGTCCCCAGCTGCCAGTGTCTGGACCCCCTCTTGGGCCTTGATTGCACTCACAGCAATAACAGATTATGAGAGGGAGGCAGGGGACCCCTGATGAAGCTCAGTGCACGGGCAGGGTGTGCAAGGACTGTCCTGTGTGTGCCGTGTGAGTCGCATCATCTTGGTTGTGTGGTTTACCCCGCCCCCTGCCCAGAGTCTCAGCTTCCTCATTGTAAAAGTGTGGAAAATGGCATGCTGCACAGGGTAGCTGAGAGGACTCTGTAAGAAGTGGGTGAAATCAGCATGTGAGAGCCTGGGCCCCACATTTCCCCAGGAAACAGCGGCTCCGATGATTACGTTTGCTTTTGTTTTGTTTTGCTTTTAGTGAGTCACTTAGATCTCAGTTATGAGAGGGCCGAGGGCCATCTCTGGGCTGTGGACGGGTCCTGATGTCCCTTGACAGCTCTCCTCCAGGCTGCTGGGGACGGGGTCAGACCCAGGCGCAGAAGAGCAGACTTGGTGAGCAAGCCACAGGCAGAACCGTCCGGGGCTGACGGGGCTGGGGGAGGTGGACACCTGCTGCCCCTTTCTGCCTGGATGCTTGGCGCTTTGTGACGCAGCCTCCAACCAGCTTCCAGAGTGACAGAAATGGATTGGAGCCCTTCATCGCCGTGGATCCCTGGCACCACTTCTGTAGCATCCCACGTTTCCTGAGTGGCGCTTTGCCAGGCTGGCATCTTGGCTGCTGGGCTTGCCAAGATCCGCATACAAATCCTGTGGGCTTGGAGAGAGGCCTCCATGTAGTCATCAGGGCAAAGTGGTGCCAGGATCCTCAGCCCTCACTCCAGCACTAGCGCGCTCTCTCTCTCTCTCTCTCTCTCTCTCACACACACACACACACACCCTGAGAATTTATTTGTGATCTTCTGCATGGCTGTCAGTTTGTGCTCAATCTACTTCCATCCCGATCCATAGTTAGTGCCTATTATTTGCAGGGTCCTATAGATGTGATAGGAACAGAGGGAAAAGTGGGATGGAGACCCGTAGGATCTTTCTGTCCAGTCAGAATCTTTTAAAAAAAAAAGGCCGATTGCCCCAGCACGAGACGGCACGGGAGGTCTTCAAGAGCTGGACAAAGCTGTGTGGGAGCACTCATAACTGGGGGACGGACGAGGCTTCCTGGAGGAGAGGACATTTGGGATGGACCCCAGAGGATGGGCAGGATTTGGACAGAGAGAGATGGGGGTGGAGAGGTGAGGTTGTTTCAGGCAGAGGGAACAGCCCAAGTGAGAATAGAGACAGGAAAGGAGGGGTGTGTTTGGGGCCCAGGGAATAGTCTCTGGTTGGCTGTGAAGAGGAGGGAGTAGAAGTCGAGGCTACAAAGCCAGGTCGGGGCCACATTATACAAGGTCTTGAGTGCCAAGGTAAGGAGTCCATGGTTAAATGGGAAGGCAACAGGGAGCCAAGGACAGTTTTAAGCAGGCGAGGGTTATGGGTGCCTGGGTGGCTCAGATGGTTAAGCAGGCGAGGGTTAGGCTCAGAGAAATCTCTCAGGAGTATGGGCTGGTCTGGGGCAGGATGGTGCAGAGAAGGTCCTGGCAGAGGAATGGCTCCCCGTGGGTGCATCAGCACTACACACTGAAATCCCCCTCTTGCTGGCCCCCGGCTGGCTCCTGCATGATTTGTGGGGTGCAAAGGGAGGGAGGGAGCAAAGATGGCCCTGAAATTAGCTGGGGTACATTAAACAGACCCACAGCCCCTGGAAGAGTCTTGGCAACAGGATTTCAGTGAGAGAGAGAGAGAGAGAGATGGCTACGGATGGGCTCGTGGTGCCTTGAGGGTGTGGGGACAGGCTTCCTCTCTGGGCTCTGCAGAGGAGGGGCTGTCCCCTGAGACAGCGCCCCGGGGGCGGGTCAGCGAGCTCAGACCTTGGCTCTGGGAGTCACTGACTAGCTTCGTGTCAAGCACAGGACCGTGGCTCAGCCCACCCGTCCTTCTCTGCAAGCTTCGCTGGCCTCTTCCTGCACTTCTGGAGTGACCTGCCTCACCGACTCCCACTGCGGGAGGGGGGATTCCAAAGCTTCCCTCCCAGGAGGGCGCTCTGTGGGCTTCTCCGGGGCTATTGTCCCTGCGAGACAGAAGGGCTGGGCCGGGCGGGGGACAGCATCCCACACAGCCTCAAAGCCTTTCTCAGCCACACGGAGAGCTAAGTCTGGCCAACGCCAGCCTGGAGAGCAGCCCACATCTGCCTCAGGCCTGGAAACCGGGTTTGAGGGGTTCCTGGGAGCAGAACAATACTTGACTGACAGGCCTTTAGAATGGGCCCCTCCTCCCGCCCAGCTGCTCAGGAGCTCCGGAGCGCGGCCTGGCTGCCTGAGCTGGGCCTCCAGAGCCCTCATTATGGAAAGGCTGGAGGTGAGGCCGAGGGGGCAGCATCGTCTTGTGGCCCGTGAGGCGGCCAGGAGGGCGGGCCAGGGCTGCACGGTGTATACTCTTAGGAATGCAAGGCTGTGTGAAGAGACTGGAGTTGTCACCCCAAGCCATCCCACGGTCCCACACAGCTCCGAGGACGTGCATGCAGCTCCCGAGGTGGGAGGGGATATAGGGCAGCCTCTTTCTCTCAGTCCATGGTTCCAGGAAGAGCAGAACTAAGGGCAGTGGTGGGGACAGGACCTGGGCCTCCAGGGGACCAGCACACTCCTGGCTGGGATAAAGGGAGAGCAGGATAAAGGATGGTGGGGACCAGGCGAGGTGGGAGGAGCTAATCCCCCCCTCTGGCCCCTCACCCCCTCAGAGTGGGTCAGCCCGGCTGGGCCCCAGCCTCCCTGTCCCACCTACCCTCCCCGCCCATGACCATTCCCGGGGCCTCACTGGGAGTTGGCTAAAGATGAACCTGGTGGGGGTGCAGGGGGGCGGGCGGTGAGGTGGGAGAGAGTTGCAGGGACTGAGAGGGCTGGAGGGAGAGATGCTGGGAATTATCACAGGCCCACCAACCTTTCCTCGGCCCTGGGCGATCCCATGGCTGCAAATCACAAGGAAATGGTTGTGTAAGCATCTCTGCCTGCCTAATGGATACGTAGGAGGCCCGGGGAGGCCATAAAAATTCAATCAGCCTGGCTAGCCTGGTGCCGAACTTGTCCGGACGCTGTGAGACTGGTACAGAGGTGAGGGCCGTGGGGGAGGGCCGCAGAGGAGGGCTGCAGGGGGAGGTCTCCAGACTTCAGCAGACACCCCACCCCACCCCATCCACAGGGCTTATGAGCCTTAGCTCCAAGGTCCTCCGGGACATCCGGCGGTCACTCCCTCCTCCCACAGGAGGAGGCCCCACTTCTGGTGGAGAATGGGGGGTGATCCTAAGGGTAGGTCAGGGTCAGTTCACCCCACCCAGCAGGCGGCAGAGCCAAGCTTCCAGAGTTCCTCAGCCCCAGCGGGGACAGAGCTGGGTCAGAACCTGCCGGGCCCTTGGAGGGAAAGAAAGGAGCAAGGACAGGACTGGGCTGTCTTGGGGCAGCCGTGAGCGAGGTTCAGAGCACAGACATGGCAATGCCAAGTACGCCAGTTAATTTCTGCTGCAGAAAATGCTGGGAGCCACCTCGGACGCTTGTCGAAAGGACAAAGTGATATAAATTCCCGCGAAGCACTAAAGCTGATTCCTGCCTAGGGCACATGCTCAGAGAAGCTGTTCTGTTCCTTTGAATTTACGCTTTGAGTCAAGCCTCGGGGATGACAGGCCTATTTCTGAGCTTGGAAGGACTCAGCTCATTCTGGGGGACTTGGCAAAGGGCAGAGGTGCGTGTGGAGAAAGGGATTCTAGACTCATCTGGAAGCTGGATGTTGCTTAAACTAAACCAGGGCTTCCCAGCCTTGGCACTGTGGTCTCTCTGGGCCGGGAAGTCTCCATGGTGGGGTCATCCTGTGAGCTTTGGGGCGTCCAGCAGCATCCCTGACCCCAGCCCCTGGAATAGCAGCACCACCTGGCTGTGACAACTAAAAATGTCTCCAGGCATTGCCAAATGTCCCCTGGGGGCAAAGTTGTCCTCGATCCCTGTTGAGAGACACCCGGGCTCTAATAATGTGGGCCAGGGGACTTGGAAATGGGGAAGCAGAAGAGGAGGAGGGCTGCTAAGCTGTCCACTCATGGTGTTGCTTTTCTTCCAGACCAGAGCTCATGGCTGGGCCCAGCACCCACATTGTCCCTATGCTGTTCCTCGCCCTCCTGGTGCTCCTGGAGCTGAGCCTGGCAGGCTCCCTGGGACCTGGAACCCTTGCTCGGAACCTTCCCGAGAATCACATCGACCTCCAGGACCCAGCACTGTGGATGCCTCCAGCCAGCCACCACCGCCGACGGGGTCTGGGCAAGAAGGAGCGGGGCCCAGGCATGCCCGGCCGGGCCCAGGACGGAACTGTGGTCTCCACCACCAGGCAGGCCTCCAGGCTGCCAGGAGCAGGGGAGCTGCTGCCTGGGCAGAGTCCTGCAGGCCTGGTGCAGGACAAGGAGCTGCTCCTGGGGCTGGCGCTGCCCTACCCTGAGAAGGAGAACCGGTCTCCTGGGTCAGAGAGGGTCAAGAAACGCAGCAGGGAGCACAAGAGGCGCAGAGAGAGGTTGAAGCTGCACAGAGGTAGCGGAGGTCTGCGGGGGCTGGGGTCCTGCCCTGGAAGGGAGGGGTGGGGGGATGGGGGAAGGTCATACCCAAATGGCCAAGGGGGCTCTCCAAGCAGGAGGGGGAGGCTGTGAGTGAAGTGTCAATGATGTGAGGAGCCTGGGAAGATATCCAGAGGCCCCAAAGAGGGCAGGCAGTGAGCCCCCAGAGGAGGGGAGGGGTCTCTCAAAAGTCAAGGTGATCTGGGAAGGGCAGGGAGCTGGGAGAGGCCTGGTGGTGGAACAGGGGAAGAGAGGGATACATAGCTTTCGAAGCTCCGTCTTAACAATGAACGATCCTCCTAAGTCAGGAAGTTCTACCTGTGTCTGACCTAAATCCACCCCACTATGAGCCCTGAACTGAGATGCACTAGTTCAGTGCCCTTTAAGCACATCACTTAATCAACTCTGAAGCCCAGAACGGGAACCAAGCACTTAGAAACCTGACGCTGGGTCTGCCCAAGTTCGGGTTGTGACTCTGCAACTTACTGGCCATGTGCCCTGGGCAAGTCACCTCTCTGTGCCTCAGTTTCTCCCTCTGCAAAATGAGGATAATTTTGCATCCCATCTACCCTCAGGGTCGATTCATAGATGACTTAGATGTTCAGAATGGCACCTGGCAAGCATCAGGGGCAATGAGCAGTAGCTAATTCTCAACTTGCTCTCGACATGGAATCACTGGCCTCCGACCCGGACACAGATGACCCAGGGAGAGACGAGGTGTCCTTATCCCTCCAGCCTCTGCCCTGTGTGTCTCTTGGGGTGCTCCCCTGCAGCCCTGCTCACCTTCTTTTAAGTTTCCCCCACATCCCCAAATCCCTGTGAGGGCCCCACTGCCCCCTGGCCCCAGCTGCCCCCTCCCTTTGCCCACTGAGTCCTTGAACAAACATGCCCCAGCAGCTCCATCCAGGCGGTTCCTCCTGTCTCACCAGGCCCCAAGGCCACCAGGCAACCTCAGCTTCCAAGTCTCTTCAAGTGACCAGACGGCCTCCTGGGCAGACCAAGTTCCACAAACGTGGGGCAAGTGTTCTGTAGGAGGAAAGTGATGGAGACTTGGCGCCCCCTTCACCTGCATCAGCTGGGGCTTGCTTCCCTGCCAGGCCTACTGAGACCCCCCCCACCAGGTGGACAGAACACGGTTGAGAGACCCCAGCTTAGACGTAGCCTCCCACCCCTTGAGGTCACGTTTCAGGTTGGGGAGGGGACGCCGGCATCCTCGGAGCATGAACTCATCCCTGGCTCAGCTCCAGGCCCCAGCTCCATCAGGCCAAGGGGGCCTTCCTAAGGGAGTCAGTGTGTTGGGTGCATGGAGGAGGGGACAGTGGAAGTCTAGAGGCCAGGCCCAGCCCTGCTAACCTGCTGTGGCGTTCCAGTTGACTGGGCCCCAGTTTCCCTGTCTATCAAAGGAATGGAGTGGATTCAGTGGTCCCTAAGTCCCCTATCTACTCTCTGGGGTTCGCTTCTGGAGGGCGAGGTGGCCCCAAAGGACCCAGCCAACCTTAAAGTCAGATCTTGCCTGAGAAAAAGAGGTAAGGAGGAGCCTGGGCCCCCCAGCTTCTCTCAAATTCCCTTTGTTCTTGATCACCCCCAACCCTGCACACTCTCTCCCCCTCACACTCAACCTACCCCAATGCCCATGGGTCTTGGAAGGTGGCATCAGTGGTTAAAAAGCACTGGTTTTGTGCTCAGATGGACCTGGGTTTGAATCCAGGCTCTGCTGTCCTCTGGCTGTGTGTCCTGAGGCAAGTTGCCTAAACTCTCTGTGCTTTAGATTCCTCCCCTGTAGGTGAAACTGAAGAAGCACCCATCTCCTAAGAGTTCCTACGGTGGTTAGACGAAATAATGCTTGTAAGGCAGGACCCAGCATACACCAGGGGCCTGGCACACAGCAAGTGCTTAATAAACAGGGTGATGATTATCACCACATAGGAAGCACTCGTTTATACATGATAAGCTGCGGCTCTTACCTTCTCAAAGTCTCTGCCCCCGCTGCAATGCCTCTTAGCCTCATCACGTGACTCTCCTCCTCAACCTTCACCTCCTCCAGGAAGCCTTCCGTGGTTAATCCCACTAGTTCCCATTTGTTACACTTGCACCCCTGGCTGCACCCACCAACCCGGACTTGAACTTGCTGGAATATTGCTTTAGAGAGAGAATCCTTGGGCTGTCTCCCCAACAACACCACAAATTCATTCAAGACATTCCCTGCCACCCCAGTTCCTCATTTCCACCTCCCCAGGAAGGGGGACAGCAGGAATGTTGGCTGAGCCGATGGCTTGTCACATGGTCCCTGCCGCCTCCCTGCTTGCAGTTGGAAATGTGAGTTTCGATGTGGGCTGACACAGGGCGGTGAGCAGATAAAGCCCCTGTGTTTCCCCCTCCGTGTCTCAGGCCGAGCTGTGGTCCGAGGTCCTAGCTCCCTGATGAAGAAAGTAGAACCCTCCGAAGACCCGGCACTGGATGCCACGATGGAGGAGTCCTCCACCAGCCTGGCCCCCACCATACTCTACCTAACCACCTTTGAAGCAGTACCTGCCACAGAAGAGTCCTCGATCCTGCCCGTCACATCCCTGTGGCCCCAGGTAAGGGGCCCCAGAACAGCCTCAGACTATATTCAGGGAGACTGAGGCCCGAAGATGGGAGGGAGTTGGTTGAAGCCATGGAACCAGGTCTCCTGATGCCCGTCCAGCTCAGCTACGGCCCAGCATTCGCTCTGTCCTGGAAGGGCTGTTGCTGTCCGGGAGAGCGTGGTCCTAGGGGCTCACTCCAGGGACGGGCAAGGAAGCAAGCACCAGCTCATCATGCTGGCTCTGCATGGAAAAGAGCGGGGACCTCGGGGGAGAATTTGATACATACCCAAAAGTCCAGAGAATTTTTAAAACCATGTCCCCCGGGCACCTGGGCGGCTCAGTCGGTGAAGCGTCTGCCTTCAGCTCAGGTCCTGATCCCAGGGTCCTGGGATCGAGCCCCGCGTCGGGCTCCCTGCTCGGCGGGAAGTCTGCTTCTCCCTCTCCCTCTGCCCCTCCCCCTGCTCCTGCTCAAGCTCGCTCTGTCTCTCAAATGAATAAATAAAAAAATCAACAAAAGGTGCATCCTTCTTGGACCCCTTTTGTGGCTTTGAATTTTTTTCCAAATAAAATTATTGAAGATGATCAGTAAAGTATATGTATAGAAGAAATAAAACTTTTTAAGCAGTAGATCGTTCTTACTCCCTTTGGGTCTCATACCCCCTTGAGGTTCTTTTATTTTAAGATTTTATTTTTAAGTAATCTCTACACTCAATGTGGGGCTTAAACTCACAACCCCTAGATCAAGAGTCATATGCTCCACCAACTGAGCCAGCCAGGCATCCCCCCCTCCCCTTCAGAGTCTGATAAAAGCTAGGGGCCATCTCCAAGGAATACATGGCGATCCACACTGTCGAAGGCCCCCAGAAACCCATCGGTTGAGAACCCAGCCCTAGAAGATGGCTTTATTGCCCATGTCCTACCGTGTGCTGATCCAGCCCTGAGACTGCTGGCCAGGGCTGTGAGCCCAACTGAGCTGTGGTCTCATGGGCCACAGAGAGCTGATAACTTTTGCGGAGGAGAGAAGGGGCAGGGAAGTGAGTGGCTTGGCTTCATCCAGCTCCCCTCAACAACACAGGTGTAGAAACCTTGAGCAGGTGCAACTGCTTTCCCAGCCCCTCCCCCAGGGGCCCAAGGGATAACTCACCCGTCTGCATCCATACCATCCTGCAGGATGGTGGCTCCTGGAGCTTGAGCCTTAGGCAGCTGTTCCCTGTCCCTGGGGCTGGGATTTCAGGCTGCCCAGCAGGGGACAAGCTGGCCTCTGAGGAGTCCCTTCTTTGCCGTTTGGCCCCGGGGTCCCACATTTCCGCTCCCACCTGTTGGGAGCTCCAGCTTCACTCTTCTCCGTGCCCCTTCTGCAGGCTCAGCCCAGGCCTGATGGGGAGGTGATGCCCACACTGGACATGGCTTTGTTCGACTGGACCGATTATGAAGACTTAAAACCTGAAGTCTGGCCCTCTGCTAAAAAGAAAGGTATGTCCACCTCCCCGGCCACCCCATGCCTGGGCTCCCTCCCCCGCCCACTGTCTATTGGGGTGAGGGCCCCAGTGAGCCCAGCCTGACCTACAGATGTCCAGAGTGGAAGGGCATGCAGTCTAAACTGGGACTAACACCCAAAACGCAAATGCCGTTATCAAGTGCTGATCGCAGGCCAAATGTTTTCCTCTACCAACTCATTTTCCCCTGAAAAACCAGCTGTTGGGTCTACCCTGCTATTGATCCCATTTTAGAGAGGAGAAGACTAAGGCAGAGAGAGAGGTAGAGTCTTATCCACACAACACAGCGCAAGTGGCAGTATGAGCCCCTGTGCTCAGTCTCTCTGCTCTGCTGGGCGTCAGCTTCTGACGACACATCTTCTTGTCCCCAGAGAAACACCGGGGTAAACTCTCCAGCGATGGTAACGAGACATCACCAGCTGAAGGGGAGCCGTGCGACCATCACCAAGACTGCCTGCCAGGTACCCAAGCAGCACCCACGTTCAGAGCAGGAGGCTGGGTGCCGGGGGAGCCCGTGCAGGGCTGGGGCCGTTCCCAGGCCCACGAGCAGGGCCTGTGGGTCCCTGACTCTTTAGGGAGGACAAATGATAACAATCAGGGCTACCGCTCTACTGAGAGTTGCTGTCGTCCTGTATTAAATCCTCATAGCAACCCCGAGAAAGGGCCTCTCTCATCCCCAGTGTTCAGGCAAGGAAACCGAACCTCAGAGAGACTGAGTGTCTCGGCTGAGGTCACACAGCGAGGAGGTAGCTCAAACCTGGGTCTGTGTGGTTCTTCACCCCTGCCCCATGTTGTTTCAAGTCAGGATGAGCCCTCTCTCGACTTCTTCCTCCTAACACCTGCTCGGGCTTAATTCTGTCCTTGTCCCCTTATGACACTGCCGGGCTTTGTGGGGGTGGGGGGTGAGGGGGATGCCGTCATGACACCCTCCCTGTATAGCAGCTGAGCCCATCATACAGTCTACAAACAAGGGGCTTGACATTGGGACTGCTGGCCCTTGGCCCTTGTCGGGTCGGTTCGGGCCCCGGGAAGCGGATACCGAGGTGGGGTTCCAAGTGCAGGAGGTTTATTCTGGGGAAGAGGGAAGGCCTGTGAATGGCAAAAGGGGGGAGGAAGCAGGAATGGACCCAGAAACCTGTGATGCAGTCTCAGCCTGATGGGGAGCTCCAGAGCAAGACTGCCTGCTGACGGAGGCCCCATTGGGCAGGACCGGCCAGGCCCTGGTCCCCCTGCTGGGGGGTGGGGCTGCTGGGGAACCAGCGTGACATCGGCCCGGTGGTTCCTGAAGGTGCAAACACTGGAGGCCGCCAGCTCACTGCTGTCCTCACCTCCGGACAGCACGGGGGTGAGGCGGGGAGACCCAAGCGGCCCACTTCCACAGTGCCATGCTTGTTAATTCAGCGGCCAGACTATTCCACAAAATAGCAACCAAAGCAGCAATGCAGCGCTGTCTAAGGCAGACCACCAGCTCCGGGACAGGCTGTTGCGTCTCCAAACCATTGTTTTCACCCTGAGCAGAAAGAAAAGGCTTGAGTTTGGGCCAACTGGGCAGTGGCCCTAGGAGCTGACTGGGTCTGTGGGGGGCGAACCGCTGCCTCAGGCCTCCCTGGGGCCTCCCTGGGGCCCTCCCGCTGCTCCCCGGGGAGCTTCAGTTTCCCCATCTGTCAAGGACGTTGGTGGCAATGATCCTGGAGGCCCCTCCCAGCTCCAAGCTGATTTCACCCCACCCCCAGCTGCTCCGCCCCCTCTCCCTGGGAGGCCGCCCCACACTGCCCTCGCTCCGCCCATGATCTATCAATTGCCCATCTGGGGCAGCTGGGGTCTCCGCCACCGGCCCCCCGGGGGCCCTGGCCATGCTATCCGTCGGTGGTCCCGGTAGGGAGCCTTGTGCATCAGATGGCGCACCCTGCCATGGAGATGATGGATCTCCCGCCCAGCGGGGCCATGTGCACGTGGGCCGGGGGGGGGGGGGGGGGGGGGGGGGGGGGGGGGGCGGGGGGGGGGGGGGGCCAGGCCGCTGGGCTGACGGTGGCCTTGCTGTGTGGGCAGGCACCTGCTGTGACCTGCGAGAGCATCTCTGCACGCCCCACAACCGCGGCTTCAACAACAAATGCTTTGATGACTGCATGTGTGTGGAAGGTGAGCCCCGCTCTCTCGGGGAGGGGGGTGCCCCTGTGCTCCCGGGGCCACTAAAGCCCTTCTTCTCCAAGCTGGTTCTGCGCGGAATGGGGGTCAAGGCTTCCGTGCGGAGGGTGGACGGAGGGCCCAGGGGCCCGGGGCGGAGGAGAGGGCAGCGGGATCCCTGGCGAGCTGAAGACGTGAGCAAGAACAGCTTTGCTCCGTGCCTTCCCAGTCTGTGAACTCATGCAGTCTCCATTCCTGGCATCGCTTCTCAGATTTGCTTTTCTCACCTCTTGAAATACAAGCTGGCATGATCTCTTGGATCTGGAGGTGGGAGAAGGGAGGAGAGGAGCACATTCTTTATATAAGATCAAATCTGAGAAGGCTGGTACACCAGAATTCTACCCCAGGGGAGGCATTCCAAGTGTGAGAATGAGGGGTTGGGGGGTGGGTTTCCCAGCCCTGTCCCAGGGGGGATGCACTTGGCCAGCTATGTCCTTAGCTCTTCTGAGCTCCCAGCTGCAGCGGGCGTGCCCTCCTGCCCAGGTGTGCCCCGGCGGGCGTGCCAGGCTCTGTGCCGAGCACTTCACTCCTGTTATGATCATCCTCACAACCATCCCACGAAAGGAGCTCTTACCATCACCATTTCACACCTGAGCGAACTGAGGCACAGAGAAGTTAAGCGACTTGCCCATAGTCACACAGCTAGAAAAGTGGGGGAATATTTTTAATTTTATATTCTGAAAAACTTCAAATACTCGTGTTTGCAATAATGAACCCCCATGTCCCGTCACTCAGCTTCAATACTTACCAGCTCACTGCCAGTCTCTGCTATCTCTCCCCCACTCAGTTCCCCATTCCAGTATGATTTTGAAGCAACTCTGGGGAGTTTACAGATCGTTCATCTGTGAATATTTCAGTATATAGCTCTCTTTTTTAAAAAAAAAGATTTTATTTATTTGACAGAGAGAGACAGCAACAGAGGGAACACAAGCAGGGGGAGGGGGAGAGGGAGAAGCAGGCTTCCCGTGGAGCAGGGAGCCCGATGCGGGGCTGGATCCCAGGACCCTGGGATCATGACCTGAGCCGAAGGCAGACGCTTAACGACTGAGCCACCCAGGCGCCCCTCAGTATATATCTCTAAAAGATAAGTACTCTTTGAAAAATAAAATACCGGGGCACCTGGGTGGCTCAGTCAGTTGAGCATCCGACTCTTGGTTTCGGCTCAGGTCATGATCTCAGGGTTGTGGGATCGAGCCCCGTGTCGGACTCTGTACTGAGTGTGGAGTCTGCTTGGGATTCTCTCTCTCCCTCTCTCTCTGCCCCTCACCCCTTGCTTGCGCGCACACACACTCTCTCTAAGGAAAACAAACAAACAAACAAACATGAACAATAATTACTCAATATCGTTCGGTAGCTAACTGGTTGTTCACATGCCCTGAGTTGGAGAATTTGGTCTTGGTCCTTCTATTAACCATCCTTAGATACGAGCCCTATTTTTGCTCATATGAGCCTCAAAAATTATCTGCTGTGCAAGCAATAAAGCTACTTGGGTCTAGTCAATCAAGAAATATCTATTGAGTGCTCACGACGTGTCCAGTACCATTCTGGAGACTTGAGATTAGATTCAGCCGCTAAGAGAACAGGCAAACTGCCCCTCTGGATTCCATTCTAGTGAGATGTGCACATAGTAAGCAAATGCAGAGATGAGATGTCTTTAGAAAGAAATAAGGGCTGTAACAAAAATCAGGGTGGTGTGATGAGGAGTCAGAGTTGTTTTAGAAAGGACAGACAGGAGGGGACAGCAGAACCGGCCAGCTGAGGATGGGGGTGCGGGGAGGGAGAGCCCCAGGCATGAAGCAGGGCAGAAGCCAGGACCTCGGGCAGGAACAGGGCTGGCGTGTTTGAGTGGGCCTGGCACACAGTGGCCAACAGAGAAGGTGGTCCCAGGGCCAGGTGGGAGAAGCTGGTGGGGAGGATCACACAGGATCTTTTGATTTATAATTGGAAGTCACAGGCAGGTTTTAAGCTGGAGAATGACATGGTCTGGCTGCAGGACTCTGGGGGGCAGGAGTGGAGACAGAGAGGTGAGGGGATGGAGGCAGGCAGGGGTGGGAGGGGCAGGAGATGCTGGGAAACTTATCTTCTGTTACCTGCGTGCAGGGTTGGGGACCCATTTCACAGAGCAGGAGACTGAGGTGTGGAGCGGGCCAGAGGGCACTCTAGTCCACAGAGTCCAGAACAGTGCTGAGGCCCAATCATAGTCCTTGGCCTCCAGGTCCAACCCGGGCGCCCAGGCGAGGGGGATGTGGCCCTACTGAGTCCAGGAATCCTTCCTTCTTTCCTCCCCTGGACCTGGGAGGGGGCAGCTTTGCAGGCATCCAAAAGATGTATCTGCATCCAAAGCCCTATCTGCTCATTTCCTCTGATCCGTCTGGCACTGGTCAGTCCTGGAGGAAACTCTTGCTTCCTCCCTGGAGACTCAGGCTCCAGAAAAAAAAGAAGAATGGAAATGACAGCTTGGGCAGCTCATTAAAGCTGGTCCAGGAGGAGTTTGTCACTAAGATGACACACCAGAGGGATCTAGGTGAGGCCGGGAACCCTCATGAGGACCAAGAGTCCTGAGGACTTCTGAGGGCCCAGGGCTGATGTCCAGCAGTCAAGGCCAGCCTGAGTTGTGGAGGGTTCCAGAAGGGCTTCTGTGGGAACCAAGCACTCCTGCTCATGAATCCTCTGCCCCTTTCCAAGTGTCACTTGTGTGACCTCATGTCTAGATGCCCAGTGACCCAGGTGTAAATTCTAGGCCCCTAAGCACAAACTTCACAGCAGTTCCTTTATTCTCTTGGTAGTGACATAAGTGACTCTTCAAGTAGCAATGTCCTCTCTCCCTGGGGTCAACTCCTAACCTGAAGTGTGGGGATTGCTCAGGCCACACTCACATCCCTTGCCCCTACCACCAAGAGGAGGTGGCCTTCTGAGGCCTTAAATAAAAATTATGTCTACCCATGTATCTCAGGGGATGCCTGTGGTCATGACAGAGAGAGCTTCAGCTCTGAAGCCCTCCCACTGGTGGGCCAAAAGGGCCACACTGACTTTAGTTTGAGTGGTCAGGGAGGGTCTCTGAGACCTGAAGGCCACAAAGAAGCCAGCGATGCAAAGAGCTTGTGGAAGGAAGTTTGGCTGTGAGAACAGCAAGTGCAAAGGCCCTGAGGCAGAACATGGCTGGGGCCACAAAGGAGCCAATGATGCAAAGAGCTTGGGGAAGGGGGTTTGGCTGCAAGAACAGCAAGTGCAAAGGCCCTGAGGCAGAACATGGCTGGCTATTGAGGAAAAGCAAGAAGACTGAGTGTGGCTGGAGCTCATGAAGAGGGGAGTGGGAAGTGAAGAGGGCAGAGAGGAGGCAGGCCCAGGTCCCAGGGGGTCTTGTAAGCCAGAGTAGGAAGTTTGGATTTCCTTTTGAGTGCAAGGGGGGGGGGGGGGCGGGGGGGGTTTTTTGGGGGGGGGAAAAACCCGCTTTCCTTTAAAAATTTTTTTAAAAGACCTTTTTTTTTTTTTTTTTTAGCAGTTTGGGTTTACAGAAAAGTGGCACAGAAAACACGGTTTTCATATACCCTCTCCCCCTGCACCGTCCCCCTGTTATTACTTGCATTAGTGTGGTTCAGCGTTTAGAGTGGAGGAACCAACGTTGATAAAGTCCATAACCTGCATTCGCATCCACTCTCCGCATTGTACATTCCATGGGTTTGATAAATGCATCGTAATAGGGACCCACCATTACAGTATCACACAGAATAGTTTGGGGGGCCTTAAATAGCCCCCGTGCTCCATCTGTCCATCCTTCCCTTCGCCCCCAACGATCGCCTTTTTAAAGCCCATTCAGGCTGTCCTGGGAGAGTGGGTGGGTTGTAGGGCAGCGTAGGGTGGTGGTGAGAGGGTGCAGGGAGTCCCAGAGGGCGCAAGGAAGGAAGGGGAGGGCCCTGGCCGTGGGCGCCCCTGACCCCCTGGCCTCTCTCCCCTCAGGGCTGCGCTGCTACGCCAAATTCCACCGGAACCGCAGGGTCACGCGGAGGAAGGGGCGCTGCGTGGAGCCGGAGACGGCCAACGGCGACCAGGGATCCTTCATCAACGTCTAGCGGCTCTGCGGGAGGCGCCTCCCCACCGGCCTGGGGACCGGCGCCCGCGCCGACGTTTCGAGAAGCCGGGCGATTTGTTTAGAACTAGCAGTGGGAGTTCAGATGGGGGACCCGATGACCGAGGCTGCAGGCTCGAGCCCGGGACCCTCAGCCCTGGGAGGGGAGCCCTGGCCCAGGAGCCAAGCTGCAGCACTCCTGCGCCCACCTCCCCGCCCCCGGAGGACCCGCAAGGCCTGCGCCTCCCGGTGGCCTGGTGCTCCGCGTTGGCAACGTCGAGAGCGCCCTCTACTGCCCAACCTCAGCACTGCAGCCGCTTCAAGTCAAACAACGAAGAGGTTTCTGAGCGCGTCAAGAAGGGGAACGGACCAGAGAGACAGAGCACCCCGGCCGATGAGGGCGGAACACCTGTACGTCCCAGGCACTGGGCTAAATGCGTGCCATACGTTATCTCATTTAGTTACCACAATGACCTTTCAAAGGAGGCATTATCACCGTTTTACCGGTGAGGAAACCGAGGCAGTTAGTTATAACTGGACTTGTCCAGGGTCCCACATCAGTGCTCCTCAAACCTTAACCTGTGTAAGAATCCCTGGGATCTGGATAGCATGCAGAGTCTGGTTGGGTCGATTCTGCATTTTTAACAAGCTCTCGGGGGCATGCTGCTGCTGCTGGCGGGAACCCCTCCGAGAGCACCCAGGTCCTAGGGAGTAAATGCCTGAGCCGGGATCTGCACCTGGGCCAAGCCTGTCGGGTTCCTGGGCCCGCATCCTTGCTTCTCCACAACCACGGACTTATTCCAAGTTCTCCATGGCTTTCAGTGAGAGAGAAGCCCTCCCTGGGAGTTCCTTTCACGGTGGTGAGGTCTGCAGGAACAGGCTGTTCTCTTCCTTCCCTGAACAAAGGTGTAGCATCTTTAAAAACAAAGCATTGCATTAATTCCCTGCTTGGTGGTAAGGCATGATTTGGGAAGATTGGCCGCTGCCCTCTGGGAGCTGGTAATCTGAGATATGATGTGTTTGGGGGAAACGATAGTGCTGTTCCTTCTGTTTCTGTGGCTCTGCTCACCCAGTCCCAGGACATGCACTTTGACGTTGCTCTTATAGCTTCTTTAGTTTCATAGTAGTTCATGCCCTTTGAGAATCGAATGCCGATATGGGCTCAAAATAATGCACGCATCGCGCATGTGCACCCACTTTGCATACGGCCTTAGTGGCTTTCAGGCCTCCCACAGACCATCTCTAGACACCCCCGACCCCACCTTTCTGCAGCAGAGCCTACTGAGACATTGGGGCACCTCTGAGGTCAAGGTGTTCTCTGAAACCACCCCCCACAAGCTAGACCCACGATACCCACCCAGAACATCTACCCCAGCAGATCTGGCTCTAGGGGCCACCCCGGGAGAGCCACTTAAACCCCCCACCCCCACACCTGGCACCTCACTCCTCAGCCCTCTGATCCAGGGCAAACCAGGCTGCAAATGACAAAAGCCCTCCCCATCCAAATTCCTCGCAGGCCTGGACACCTGCCAGAGGAACCACACCCTCGATGCCGGGGCTGTTTACTCCATGGGAAAAATCAGTCAGGGTCAGGGGTCTGGCACCAGGCAAAGCAGACGGATCGAGGAGAAACCAAATATCCTTGCTCATGTCTCCCTATTCAAGTTCTATGGGCAAAGGAATCTTAGAGGTGGGGGTGGGGCAGAGGAACTAAAAGAGATCAAAGCCGGCTATTTGGAAATCAAACCCACCAGCAGTTTTGTCTAAGGCTACACCAGACAACACGCATGCTGTGTGAGCTTCATTGGGGGTGGCTGATTTGAGAATGTGATAGAACCCTAAGGGGGGGTGGGCTGCAGGCAGGAAACACAGCATTGCTTATGTCTGGCATCGCAGATGTCTGGGGGGTAACAGTTCAGATGGCCCTGGGGCATCAACAATGGAAAGCACAGAAGGTCAGGACAAAGCTGAAAGGCCCCATGGAACCATCCCCATCTAGCAGGGGAGTTCTGCGATTGGACCTTCGGGCCCTAGCTCTTTGCCCTAGTTACCTTCATTTCATGGTTGCAAAGGTGGGTGGGTAAAAACCTCCTAACCCCAGAGTTAGAGATCCCAGAGCCCCCCTCAGTGTTTAACAAACCTCTCCGCCCGGAAGTTCTTCCTTAGGTCTATCTCAGATTTCTTTGGCTAGTACAGAAGTCAATTCCCCCTAATCCAGGATTCAGCCAACTTCTACCATAAAGGGCAGGTAAATATTTTAGGCTGTGTTCCCATAAAACTACTCATGGAAGCTGAGATGTGAATTTCATATCATGTTCACATGTTACAAACTACTATCTGTCATTTGGTTTTCTAAAACCCGTTTATAAACGTAAAAACCTTTCTTAACTTGCAGATTACCCCAAAACAGGCGGCAGGTTGGATTTGGCCCACAGGCTATCATTTGGCAGATTCGTGCTCCAGTCCACTGGTCTCAAACTTGGCTGCCCGTTAGAATAATTTAGGGAACTTTCAAAGGTACTGATGATGCCCAGGCCCACCTGCAGAGGTGCTGGTTTCATTGGTCTGGGTTGTGTCTGGGCTTCGTGTGTGTTCAAGTCTCCCCCAGGCAACCCTAATGTACAGCTGGGCATGAACTCTGCCCTCGTCCTCCCGACTATGGGAATGCTGCTGGTGACAAACGGCCTGCTCCACCTCTCACCACCATGGTGACCTTAGGAAAGTTCCTTGTGCCTTGATTTCTTCATCTGTAAAATGGGAATAATGACTCTCCCGTCATAGCAATGTTGTGAGAAGTAAACGTAAAATCCTTATAGCGTGTTTAGAACAGTGCCAAGCACATAATAAGCTCCCAGTGTTGGCTAATTTGTTTTCTAGGATAATTTTGGTAGGTGGTCTGTTCTTTGACAATGATCTGTCAAAATCACCACTCAGGCTCCTTCCCCTGCAACACTGGGGCCAGGAGATGCTCCTGTAGGAAAGAGAGGGTGGAGTTCTGGGGTCAAAGAAGTTTGGAAAACTGTTCTGGAATCAGCCCGAGGCAGCAGGTAAAGATCCTGGGTGCAGAGGCAGAGTGGGAAGAGGTGTAAGTGGTATTGGTCTGCGGTGGGGTTCATGAGTTTCAAAAAAATACAACCAGAGGGCGAGCTGAGCAGAAGGCCAAGTGGAAACCAGTAGGTGGTGGTACCACGGGTGGCCCGTGCCCTCCTGCATTCCTTCTGCGGAGTCTTACACCATTCCCCAGAGGTGCGCACGGTTCCCACGGGACTCCTTTCTGGGATTCATCCGGCCATGTGAAGAGTAGCCCCCAAGCCTGCTGGGAATGGGCTGAGGGGCACAGGGTATGAGGGACGAGCCCCATGGGAAAGTGACAGCTTCGCTTGCCCCTTGAGGGGTGACTGAACCACAAGTCAAATCCCAAAGCCACGACCCCTTCTACCGCAGAGATGGATCCTCACTTAAAGCCATACTCAACACACCGAATAAAATCTAGTGCTGAGAGGGTGGGCACAGCCTTGTATGGGATTCACTTTGCAGCAGGAGAGTCAGTGAACTGACATGTAACCTGCAAGGAACATGTTTATAAGACAAGAGAAGAGTAAGGAAAGTGGGTGCCGGGAGGGACACTGAGAGGAGCCAGAAAAGCAAACCATTTAGGATTTCATGGGGCTGGCGCCATCACCCTCCATGATCACCTTTCCTCTTCTGGGAGACAGGAGTGCATGTGTGTGTGTGTGTGTGTGTGTCAGGGAGGGGGGCGGCAGGAATTGGTTTGCAGAACCAAGGACCTTCATTGCAGGGAGTGTGTTTTCTGAATTCTAAGTCAGGACGGGTAGTTTGATACAGGATCCTCAGCCTCTTTTGGGTGCAAGAGGCTTCCTAGTCCCTCTTTATGCAGTGTGGTCCTGGACCAGCAGCAGGGAGGGCATCACCTGGGAGCTCAGCAGAAGCACGGGGTCCTGGGCCCCATCCCCAACCTGCTGAACCAGAATCTCGGGCAGTGGGCCTCAGCCATCTGGGTTTTACCAAGTCCCCAGGCCATTCTTGGGCACGATCAAGTTTGAGACACCCAGGTCTATGATCCATAAGGGGAAACAGAAAAGTTGGATGGTCAGGGACTTTTGGATGATTCAGGGCATTTGCCTTCAGGTGTGAGTTGGCAAATCGGAGATCTGGTTTGCTTGGTTAATAACCAGCAGTGACAAACTCCCAGGCTCTGAGCCCCTGCCTCCTGGGCTGGGAGTGGTCTATTTTCAGAAGAAATCAAGTGGAGCACCTGGGGTGCCCCCCCCACTGCAGTTGCAGTCATTGGGTTTTCTGACTCTTGGGAACTTCCCTGGGGTGCTGTGGTTCCTCTTTAAAGTGTGGGGGCAGCAGGGGGAGGGGGGGTGCTATGCCCTTGTAGTCCTGTGATGGCGTGTTGCATGCGCTCTCTTGAGCTGTAAATAAAGAGCCGATGGTTAATTAGCTGCCTTCTCATCTCTCTCTGCCTCTCCCGGAGATGATCTGTGTGTGCAGGCAGGGAGCACACTTGGGGCGTTTGGAGGGGACCCTAAGCCGAGTATTTCCTCTGCCACATCTTTGAGCATTTGCTCTGAGCTCAGCAGTAAATGAGACAGTCTCTGTCCTCACCTGGACCTCATCGTGCTCCTTTAACCAGACCTCTTGGTGGGAATGTCATATCTTGACCTCCCTCTCCATTTTAGGGTTGGGGCAGCTGAGGTCCCAAAGAGATGACAAGGCTAGTCACAGCAGGCTGGCCTCATTTGGGGCCTGGGTGGCCACGTGCAGGGAAAAGCAGACGCCACTTTCAGCAGGATGGGGATAAACAAAGCACCGCCTCCTGACGCCGGGCCTGGGCAGGCTCAGATGCCATCTTGGGAAAGAGCACGAACTGGCCAGGGGGGGACCTGGCTCAGCACCAAGAAGGCCATCTCTTATCTTGGGGGCAGCTCCAGCCAGTGCCACCTGCCTCCGCTGACCAGGCCCTGCCAGGCCTGGCTGATTGTGATACAGAGCAAGGCTGTGTTATGGCTCTCAGTGGCTCCACGTCCCAAAGCCAAGCAGGGGTCCAGACTGTCCTGGGGAGAGGCCCTTAAGGGCCTGCTGTCCCTGTGGGAATCTCCCTGGCCAGGCACCACGGAGGGACCGGCTTCTGTAGCCTGGACGCATGGGAATCCAGAGTGTCCCAAAACATGGGCCAGGGATTCCCAGCATCAGGATCCTCTGGGGGAGAAAACCCAAGTTTCTGAGCCCCACCTGGGCCTGGGCCTCGGAATCTCTAGGGATGGGGCTTGGCAAGCTGCATGTTTGACGAGCCCCCTGCCCTAGGTTTGAGAACTGCATCATCAAATCTTCCTGAGAACTCACTTTCCTCCCCACTCAGGCCCCAGGTGGCTGGTGAGCCTCTCGCTGGGGATGGTTCTAGGGAATCGAGCCCAGGAGCTCCCCTTTCATAGAAGCCTCAAAAGTCCTTCCCTCGCTGGCCCAGCTGCTCAGCTCTGCCATCGTAGTGCAAGCCAGTCATAGACAACACTGAAAACGGACATGCACAAATGAATGAGCATGGCTGTGTTCCAGTAAAACTATATTCACACAGAAGGGCAGCAGGCTGGGTCTGCCCATGATCTGTAGTTGCCACCCCCTAAACTATACTGCTGACTCCTGGGTCCAGGTTTTGCAGAAAGGTATGCTAGGCTTTAAAAAACCCCTTCTGGAAGAAGAAGAAGGTAGCGGGAGGGGAAGAATGAAGCGGGGGAAATCGGAGGGGTAGACGAACCATGAGAGACGATGGAATCTGAAAAACAAACTGAGGGTTCTAGAGGGGAGGGGGGTGGGAGGATGGGTTAGCCTGGTGGTGGGTATTGAGGAGGGCACATTCTGCATGGAGCACTGGGTGTTGTGCACAAACAATGAATCATGGAACACTTCATCTAAAACTAATGATGTAATGTATGGGGATTAACATAAGAATAAAAAAAAATTAAAAAACAAAAACAAAAACCCTTCTGTCCTGGGACGTCAACTCAAACCCATCTCTACTCATGAGGGCCGGAGCAGTGCCGAAGAGAGGAGTCAAAGCCAGTTGAACCCAAGGCCACAGGGATTTCAGCTCTCTGCTGGCAGCCTGGGCGCTGCCTTCAGGGGACCAGGTAGCTGGCTTGGGGGTGTATCAGCCAGGGTTCTCCAGAGAAACAGAACCGGTGGAATTTGTATTTATATATCTTTAAATGTCTGTGTATTTGTGTATATCTTCTCTCTATATTTATACAGATTTATTTTAAGGAACTGGCTCACACTGTGGCAGGGGCCAACAAGTCTGAAATCTGTAGGGCAGGCCAGCCGGCCAGAAACTCTGGCAGGAATTGATACTATAGCCTCGAGACCACATCTCTTCTCTGAGACCTCAGTTTTTGCTCTTAAGGCCTTCAACTGATTGGACGAGGCCCACCCACATGATGGCGGCTACTCTCCTTTACTTGGAAGTCAATTGTTTGTAGATGTTGACCAAATCCACAAAATGCTTTCACAGCAGCACCTAGATTAGTGTGCGGTTAAAGCCTCCCATACTGCAGCTGGCCCTGTTGTGACAGAAAACTGGTCATCACAGAGGGGCGTCTGGAGCTCAGCTCCCCAGCTCTGGATCACAGCACGTGGGCACACGGCGGTTGTCTTTGGTGTGTCGTGACATTCTGGGCTTCCTCACTCCTTTGTCAGCCTGAATGTCAGGTGGCAGCAGTGACCGCCGTCTGTCATGTAAGTGGGCACGCATGTCTTAGTGTCAGGACTATTCTGGTGGGCGTGGCATGGGGGCAGGTGTATGACAGACACTTGGGTAAGCAAGTGGCTAAACAGAGGCGCTCCTGTCCCTTCATCCCACCCCTCCGTGATGGCGTATCCTGAAACCCACATATTTGTGCCTGGGGGACCACACTGGTGATTGGTCCGTCCAGCAGGTCAGGCTGCTCAGCTCTGGGCAGTGTGGTCCTGAGCGGTCTCTCCATGCCCCAGCCTTGACCTTGTGTCAGTGCCTGGCACAAAGCAGAATGCGTGCTGAGAGAGGGAATACATTCAGCCAAACAAAACTGTGAGCTCATTTATTGAGCTGCATCCACGGCCAGAGGCACCCTCCTCTTGTGTAGTTAGAAACTCGTAGAGCCTCCTTTTCAGAGCAGGAAAACGAAGCACCGAGAAATAAAGGCCACTCGTCCAAAGTAGTGCAGCTACTCGGTAGCAGCATCAGGGACCCCAGTCAAGTCTCTCTGACTCCAAAACCTGAACATGTCCACCGATGTCACGTTGCTTCTCAAATGCCACATGTTTGCTGAGCACCTACTAGGAGTCGGTCACCGGTCCTCCCTATCCCCCACTGCCCCACCCACACCCCAGGTCACAGGAGCTGCATGGTGCATTTGGGGTCACCAAGGCTGCTGCAGGGCCAGCGGGGGACAGGAGTTCTGCTGGGCAGGCCCCAGCCCTGGGCCGCCAGAACTGAAGATCTTGCACTCACCAGGCCACCTTCTAGAAAGCCCCTCAGGTTGAGATCCCTCTCAGGGGCTTCCCAGCAGGTGGAACCTGTGGAGGTAACCTGCCTGATCCCGGCACCCACTTCCCCATTCTTCTCTTATGTCTCCCCCCACCATGGGCGCAGGCTCCCTTACTGTCCCCCAGCGAGGAACGTGAGCCCTCACGGACCTGCCACAGACCTGGACCTGAAAGCCGTCGGCACTGAGCTGGCCCAGCAGAAGGGTGTGAAAGTGAACACCAGAATAAAGCCCCGCAGCAGAGAGGCACCTTGGGGGCCTCGGGGCCCGGGGGCCATAACTGGCCTTGTTTGTGTATCTGAGTGATCACTAAGGTGCTGTCAGAGCCCTCCGATGCCTCCCTTGAAATTCCAGCCCCAAGCATGCAGAGAGATGGGAGGCCGGACAGGGAAAGAGGTGGTAGCCTGAACTCAGGACAGACCGACAGAGCCGGGACAGGCGGTGGGAGGCAGGAGGCACAGAGTTAATGAGAGCCTGGGCACGCGCACACGCACGCACGCACACACACAATGACATGAAGAGGGTTGCTGGAGTATGGCCCAGGGGGATGAAAGCCACAGGGCAGAGCGTACTGGCAACAGCCTCTTCTGTCTGCCTTCCCTCTGGCTGGTGTCAAACACAACATCTGTTTTCAAGAACAGGACACAACTTCGTTTTCTGCTTCTTCCACGCTCACCAAGAGCCCCATGGGCATTCTGATGTGTTCTCTGATGCCTGACATGAGCTGCGGGCCTCTGCAGGGACAAGGTAATGTCACTAAGTGTCCGGTGAGGCCAGGATGGGGCTCACCCCGCAGTCATGTTCATAGGACCCCGATGAGGTGGCAAAGCCACAGGGACGTTGGGAATTACGGGTTACATTTTTTTTTTTTAAGATTTTATTTATTTATTTGACAGAGATTGCGAGAGCAGGAACACAAGCAGGGGGAGTGAGAGAGGGAGAAGCAGGCTTCCTGCCAAGCAGGGAGTCCGATGGGGGGCTCGATCCCAGGGCCCTGGGATCATGACCTGAGCCGAAGGCAGACGCCTAACGACTGAGCCACCCAGGCGCCCTACGGGCTACATTTTAAAGCTCAAGGGGGAGTGTTCAAGGATCCTGAGTGGGGCCCACAAAAGTCGGCCATGGATGCTGCTGTAAGTTCGAGTTCTGTGCCACTGGGACACATATTTCGGAATCAGCCCCCCTGTGTTTTGACTAATCACAAAAACAAATGTGTCCTCTAGAGAGGACGTCCCGGCAATGTCCAGGCACCTCCAGAAAACCCAGGAAAAGAGAAGTAGCAGAATCGTCCACCTTGACTCCCTCTGGGCCCAGCTTGCCCCAGGATCGTGTCCCCTTCCTGGCTCTGAGTGAATGCTGCTATGGACACGGTGATTTTCCTGACGAGTTATATGGCGTTCAATACTTTCAGTATCTTGGCATCCACCAGGGACTGGGCTGAAGGACAGGGAATGAAGCCTGGGAGCCCAAGAGAGTCACCCCAACCCCAGTCCTACAGGGTTCCATTCGGTCCCATCAGCTCCTGCCCCCGTGCCCTGCTGTCTGCTCAGGGGAGCTGGCCTTCGGGAAGAGACAGAAGACCACAGCTACAGATCCAAAGGCCAACACTGACCAACAAAACTCCCAGGCCTCCCCTATAACCCCACCAGACCTTAGGCCAAGAAACACAGAGCCAGCGTGTTTGAGACAAGCTGACACAAACACTGGAGGACAGGTCTCCAGATCAAACCCCAGAAAGAACCTCTGGGCCACCAGGGGCCTCGACTTTGCTTCCAGGCCCTTCTCTGAAAGCTTCTTGCCAAGGGCCCTGCTTTCTGACAGGTGTGTGTGACTTTCAACAGGGTTTGGGTGATGTTCGCTGCTCTCTTTCTTCCAGTTTGATTTACCCACTTGGGAAAGGAAATGGCTGGGCCCCATTGCAATTGTGGGCCTCCAGTGCATTGAGAACCAAAGTTCGCTGGCTAGTGGGTGCGGAAGCATCTCAAAACCTTTCCATATTCGGTGCTTCCTTGGTGCCTCACACAGCGCCCCCGGGGACTCATGATGGCTGTCCTCATTGTCAAGATGCAGAGAAAAATTCGGAGGGATTAAGTGACAGACGAAGTGACATAGACGCAAAGTGGCAGTGCTGGGGTGGGGGTGAGGGGGCGGGGTGAACCACAGTGTCTCTGCTAACAGGAAAAGGGGGAAGAGCATCTTCCCTCCATCAAAGGGGTCTTTCCTGGTGCCTCCATTCAACCGGCATTTATTGTGGGCCAGGACCTGCTGCGAGACGCTGCAAGATGCTGTGGGGTTTTTGGTTTTGTTTTTGTTTCTATAGCAGCAGGGCAGCTATTTGCTTACTGAGCATTTATGAAGTGCCAGGAGCTGGGCCACGCATGTATGTAAATCATCTTACGCGACCCCCGTCACCCTGGGGCTCGGCGTGGCTACCTAATTTGCCCAAATCGCTTTGCTAGGAGGAGGCAAGGCGGGGATCCAAAAACACATCTTTACCCAAAGGACGCCAGCAAGCATGGGAAAGAGATGGGACAGTGTTTGTGATGCAGGCGGGCCGCGTCTGAGGACCCCAGAGTGGGGGTCCCGCAGGACCTGCCAAGAGGGTCCTTGGCTTTGTGCAGGATGAAAAGCAAATGTGTGCCAGAGGAAGTAACGGCCTGAGTGACAGCGAATAGCGTGTGTGACAGTGTACTTCTGACAGAGTGTTGGGAGACTCGGAAAGGAGAATGCGTCTTGTCGTCAGCTGGGGCTAGGGGTTTCCACTGGAAAGGAGTCTAGGGGACGTGTTCCTTCGGGAGTCCAGGGTAGGGTCAGAGCAAAGACGAGTGATGGTGAATAACAGGTGTTATCTTATAAATCACTGAAGGGATGGGGTATTGATGCCAGCATCGGCCGAGGTTTGTTGGAAGCTGATGCCCTGGAACATATTTGGGATCTGGCTCCTCTTAGGTGTCATCAGGTCTTTGGGGCCTAGGACAAAACTCAGAGAATGATTAACCTTTTTGCTTCCCCTGGAAGTGGGAACATAGCTTCTTTGGCTTATTTAGAGGCAAAGTAAAGAGTAGGAGTAAATGAGGCCCAGCAGAAAGAGTGGGGATGGAGACTTTCTACTTTTTGTTCTATGTTTTTTTTCTTTTTAGATGTTTCTTGCGTGGTTTGTCCCCTCAGGCCTTGTCCACAGGGCTCTGAGAAGCCACAGGAATATGTAGGTGCAGACTCAAGACCCGGCTTCATCTCCAACACTGGGGAAAAGGATTGTACATCATGGGGCTTAACCCTGTGCTCCCCTACGCCATCTGGACAGCGCCCAGGTGATGTAGGAAAGACATTAGGGTTCGAAGCCAACGGCTGAGAAAGAATTCTTGGGATGTCTTTTGTGCAAAAAGGTGGTTTTATTAAAGCTTGGGGACAGGACCTGTGGGCAGAAGGAGCTGCACTGGAGTCATGATGAGTGGCCCATTATAGACTTTCAAGTTGGGAGGGGGTCAGGGATAGCGTAAGTCTCCCAGGTATTTTGGAAGCAAGGTTTCCAGGATCCTGAGGGGGCTAGCTCTTGTTGGGAAAAGGTCATTTGTTACCGTCTAGTAAACCCTCAGTCATGAGACCCTTCAGATGTATATCGGTGGGTCCTATGCTTGGGGGATGATTGCCAACAGGTATCTTGGGGGGTAGAGATAAAGGAAGTTTCCAAAGGAATTTTTATGTGTTAGACTTAAAGGATCCTGGGAGTCAGGCTAAGATTGCCTTTTGCCCTTAGCAAAGTATTAACACTGAGGCAGCTGAGTTCCTAGAGGAACGTCACTCTGCCTGTTTCAAGGACTTGTCAGTGGGCTGTAGGTGGTAAGGAAATTTAATTTTTCTTCTGCCTTTGTTTCCCACATCACAGGGAAAGGGACCTCCCAGGGTACCCACAATGCAATGCCTTTAATTAAACAGCATCACCCTCAAAACATTCTCAAGAGATTTCATTTTTTCCCATCCCGTTACTACACAAGTGAATTTGAGGAAAGCCTGTTTAAAAACCAGTCATTACTATTGACTTCCTGGTGGTTCTTCTTAATGAGTTCCTCACTGTTCTGGCAGTATGCGGCTACATACGCCCATCTTCATCTCTGGTACCGTGGAAAGGCCTTGTGCCCGACACCAAGTCCTCGGCATCCATGGGCAGACTTTGAGGGGGTATGCACATTTTATTTACATGGCTCCCATGCAAGCTTTGCTCACTGTGACTTTGGCTAAGTCATCCGAACTGTAACAATTTCTCCATTAATAAAGTAGGAGTTGCTACCCTACCACATGAGAATTAAAGATGTGAAAAGAGAGACGAGGCTTGGGGTGTCTGGGTGGCTCAGTCGGTTAAACTTCTGCCTTTGGCTCAGGTCATGATCCCAGGATCCTGGGATCAAGTTCTGAGTCAGGGTCCTTGCTCAGCCGGGGGCCTGCTTCTCCCTCTGCTTCTGCCCCTCCCCCCAGCTTGTGTGCACGTGCTCTCTCTCTCTCAAATAAATAAAATCTTCAAAAAAAAAAGAGAGAGAGAGAGAGAAGTCTTTCTAAAACCAGCACCACTGACTGAATGGCTTCCTGGGCAGAGCCTGACTACTAGTGGTACCCTGAGGACAAGCGGAGGAGGGGGGTGGCTGGTCTTCCCAGTGCCTGTGATGGGAGGAAGTGGTGCCCACATATGTGTTCAGCTGGCACGTGCTGGTTCATTCCCTGAGTGCCTACCATGTGCCAGCCATGGGGCTGAGCACTGAGGATGCAAGGCCCTCCTGCGGCTCAGTCCAGTTGGGGGGGACAGATAATAAACAGCAAACAAGTAAACTGAGAGGCAATACCTGCAGATATTGATAAGTGCTACACAGAAAATAAGACAGGATGCCACAACCATCTTGGAAAACAGTTTGGCAATTTCTTTTTTTTTTTAAGAGTTTATTTATTTGACAGAGAGACAGTGAGCACAGACAGGGGGAGTGGGAGAGGGAGAAGCAGCATCCCAGCTGAGCAGGGAACCTGATGCGGGGCTCGATCCCAGGACCCTGGGATCATGACCTAAGCCGAAGGCAGATGCTTAACCCACTGTGTCACTCAGGTGCCCCAGTTTGGCAATTTCTCAAAAAGGTAAATAGATACCTGCTATATGATTCGGTCATTCTGCTCCTAGACATCTACCCAAATAGATGTTCAGTGACTATCACCTGAATGAATGAATGAATGAATGAATGAATCTGTTTTGCATGTCTTTCTATATTGAAGGTACAGAGATAAAACTTGGCTGAGGCAGACATGATAAATTTATTTTTTATTTTTATTTTTTTAAAGATTTTATTCATTTATCTGACAGAGAATGACACAGTGAGAGAAGGAACACAAGCAGGGAGAGTGGGAGAGGGAGAAGCAGGCTTCCCGTGGAGCAGGGAGCCCACGCGGAGCTCGATCCCTGGGATCATGACCTGAGCCGAAGGCAGACGCTTAACTGACCGAGCCACCCAGGCGCCCTGGGACATGATAGATTTAAACTTGAATTCCAGAAGTGTGCTCACGAAAGCTATCACCCCAAAGCCTTATAGAATATGCTTTGTGGGGGCCCATTTGTCCTCGCACAGTCAGGACTGGGTCATGGCTCCCTTGAGAATAGTCACTTTCCTTTGTTCCTGTGAGCTACCCCCCAACCCCAGCCATCTGGGTCTTGTGCCTCCTCCCCCACGCCTCCCGCCCCAGCCGGTCAGGATGAATGCAGTGTCACTGTGTGAGCCAAGCCGCAGGGACATTCCACAGACCCAGCCTTGTGCTTCCTCCACAATCTGTCTTCCCCTTCTTTGCCTCACTCCATCCTTTGCATCCCAGCCTGGACTACATTTTCCTGAGATGGAGGCGGTGGAGCTGAGGGGCCGAATGTCAAGGTCCCAGAGCCAGACCTCCTCGGTCCCCAGCCCAGTTTCATACCAACCAGTGACTTGGGCAATCCTTCCAACTTCTCTTAACCTCAATCATCTTACTGTAAACAAGGATGAGGATAGTACCTGCACCATGGGGTCACTGTGAGAATTTACTACTGAGAATTGACTACAGACCATTTTTCACATTGTCTGCCACAAATTAAGTACTTAATTAATGTCCGCCTTAATCTAGTACTTGTTTTGCATTTTCTCCTCCTAACGTGATCATGGTCTTATTACACAGTTATAGGCTTGGAAGAAACACCTCTAGGATCTGAGGTGGATGGGGACTGTTTCTTAGAAGAGAATTGATGGAGGCCACTGGGTGGCTCAGTCAGTTGAGCATCTGCCTTTGGCTCAGGTCATGATCCCAGGGCCTTGGGATTGAGCCCCGTGAGGGGATTAAGCCCTGCCTCAGGCTCCCCGTTCAGGGGGCAGCCTGCTTCTCCCTCTCCCTTTGCCACTCCTCCTGCTCCTGGTCTTTTGTGCTCTCTCTCTCTTTGCCAAATATATAAATCTTTAAAAAAGAGAGGGGGGGGCGCCTGGGTGGCTCAGTCCGTTAAGCATCTGCCTTCGGCTCAGGTCATGATCCCAGGGTCCTGGGATCGAGCCCCGCATGGGGGTCCCTGCTCAGTGGAGAGCCTGCCTCTCCCTCTCCCTCTGCCCCTCCCCCGTACCCCCATGCGAGCTCTCTCTCTCTCTCACTCTCCCTCTCTCTATCTCAAATGAGTAAGTAAATCTTTTTTAAAAAATAAAAAAGAGAATTGATAAATAATAATATAATGTTATAATATCCACCATTTATTGAGGCATTACTCTCTTCTAGGTATCACATAACCAATAATTAACAATAACCAGGGGTGCCTGGGTGGCTCAGTCGTTAAGCGGCTGCCTTCGGCTCAGGTCATGATCCCAGGGTCTTGGGATCGAGCCCCGCATCAGGCTCCCTGCTCAGCCGGAAGCCTGCTTCTCCCTCTCCCACTCCCCCTGCTTGTGTTCCCTCTCTCGCTGTGTCTCTCTCTGTCAAATAAATAAATAAAATCTTTAAAAAAACAAACAATAACTAATACTTAATGACAACAGTAGCCAATCCTGATTTAGCGCTTACTATCTGCCAGGCCCTGTTCTAAATGCTTTTTGTGTATTAACAAATCCTAACAACCCTTTGAGGAAGATAACTATTATTGTCCTCATCTCACATATGAAAAACCTAAAGCACAGAGAGGCAAAGCAACTTGCCCAAGTTCCACCAGTAAGTGGCAAAGCCAGGATTCAAACGCCTCTTCCCCTGTGTGCTAACTCCGCAAAAACCAAACTAGGTGTAGCCATTTCCCAGCTCAAGATCCCAGTGGCAGGCGTTGGGGTGCTCTGTCCCCTGGGCTGGAGGACTGTATCTCCAAACAGGGCATCAAATTAGGCCAGTGGGCCCTGAAGCCCTACAAAGGTCCCCCTTTCTTTGTGTCTGGAGGGAGCACCTGTCTTGATCCGATTTCAGGCCCCTCCCACTCCCCACCGCCAATCCCTGGCAGATTCTCAACCTCCCACGTGGTTTCTCCCTCCTGGAGACCAGCAAGCACTCAGACCAACCCTAAGGGGACCCTTACCCCAAGCGACTCTAATAAAAGCTGATGTTCTCCAACTGAGAATTTTCTCTGGTTATGGGTGAAGAATGTGGTGGGGAGGGGTGGGGTGAGGGTAGTCAACAGCCTAAGAGAGATGCCAGGTAAGAAAGACAGCCCTTTCTTTCCTCAATTCTTCTCATTTACAATTGAGGGGCACACAGTGTTTAGATAAAATCTTTTTGTTCTCTGGTTTTCTTCCTTCTGCAGAGAGGTGTGTGTTTAGGTTTTCTGCTGGTTTTCCGGCTAGATTTTCCTAAAGTTTTTGGTATATAGACTCAAGTGGACTCCAACCAGTATATCGATAATAACCTCCTGTATTGGTAATAACAATAGCTCATGTGTATTGCTCACTTACTAAGAGGCAGGCACTTTACCTTGACAAAGACACTATCCTTGACCAAATTTTAGCTAGGTTCCTCTGAGCCCTCTTCTAGACGAGGCCTGGGCTTCTCTGTCAGCCTGTCCTTGCTGGGACTGCAAGATCCAGTTTTACCAAGACTCCTCCTAAGTCAGTTGAGTGAGAATCGCCCCCACCCTTGATATCTGGTCACCCTCCATATCTGATCAAGTTCCCCATCCCCCATCTTTGGTGTCTACGTCCTGGCCTGCCTTTAGCAAGAATCCTGCTGGGTCAGTTTAGCAAGAATCTCCCTACCCTTTATATCGCCTCTTGGTATTTCCATCCGCTGACCCCCCCCTCTGCGCCTGTCCGGGCTGTCCTGGGAAGCGAGCTTCCTCACTCCCCCCCATTGCAATACCCCTGCAACGGTCTTGAATAAAGTCTCCCTTACCGCTCCAGCAAGTGTCAGAATAATTTTTTCATCCTCAACATGAATGAGCTCATCTAACCTCGCAAGGATCCTGAGAGGTAGGTACCATCAAAGTGTCCACTTAGAAGCGAGGAAGGAGGGAGGAGAGAGGTCTCCTTGGGGGTGAGACATCAGCTGTTGGCACCTGGACGTTCCCGCAAGTTCTCCGGCAGCAGGTGGTCCCATCAATCCATCTGTTGGGATACTAACCAGGCAAGATATGGCGTCCTTTGCGACGCAAATCCCCATATTCTCCAACAGCCTGCCGGAACCGCGTGGGAGGCGGCGGGAGCTAGAAAGCCGGAGGGAGCAAGGCGCCGGACGCCGTCTCCTGGCAACCGGGCCGGGGTCACGTGACCCGCCTCACGTGGCCGGGAGCGGCGCCGGAGACCGAGCGGCCGCCGCGAGCGGGGCGGGGCGGGGCGGGGCGGGGCGGGGCGGGGCAAGTTCGTTTCCCGAGTTCCGAGCCCAGGAGCCCCAGCGGCTGCCGCGCAGGTGCCCTCCGCCTGGGTCGGGATGGAGCTGCCTACCGTGAACCTGAAGGTGGCGACGGGCAGGGGGGGGGCGCGGGCGGGCCGGGCTCCCCCAGAGTGTGTGGGGCGTTTGCTTTTTTCAAGAAGGATTTCCGAAGTGAGAGGACCGAGAGCTCGGGGCAAGAGGGGGTGGTAGGGAGACAGCGAGAGCGTGGCCCCCAGGTGGGAAGGACGTGAGCAGACCGGCCATAGCAGGGAGGGGAATCCGGGGAAAGGCCAGCAGGGAAGACCGAGGGGGAGCTGGAGGCGGTAGGGGAGGGAAAGGGCCGCCCGTTCCCCTTTGCAGCCTCGGCGCCTCCGGCCCGGCCCGCGAGTCCCGGGAGCCTGAGGATCGCTTTGGCCTGCGCGCCCAGAATCCCCTGGAGAGAGGGAGGGAGCGAGCCGCGGGGTGGGGGCGGGCCCTGAGAGCCCAAGGGGTCTCGGCGGCGGCCACCTGCCGGTCGCCCAGAGAGGAGGCTAGACCTTTCACCTGCACGCCCAGCACCGCCCCGCTGCTTCGTTGGCTTCATCAGGTTAAGAAAACCCGAAATTCCCAGACCCGTGGTTTCCAAAGCTTATAAATCCAGCGTCCTTATTTCATAGGAAACAGGAACTCCAATAGAAGTTACTTAGAAACAGAAAACCCCAACTTTGTGCCCTTAGGAAAGCACTGCGCGGCTTCCTGGGGTGTCTTCATTTCCTGTGGCATGTTCTCAGCTCCTCCAGATGCCAGTGGCTTCTTCATTTTGTCCCCGGCCCTGCAGGCGGGCTCCGCTTCTGGACTGCGCTGACGGCAGAGGGGCTGGGTGGGGCCTTTAGCTTTGGGCTGGAAGGTGTGAACGTTGGCCCAAACCTGCCATTTGGGGTCTCGGTGCTGTCCCCCTAGAGACTATATCCAGGAACGCCCTTTTACTCCCCAGTGACAAAGCATTTAGCACACGTGGTGTCCAGCACTGAAGGAATCTAAGAGACAGAGGACCACAAAACAACACAATCCATATTTGGATTATTAGACGGGGTCTGTGTTATGACTTAACGGAGGCAGATTTCCCTTAATCTCATCTCCCTCCCAGACGCTTCCAGCCAGTTTGGTTTACAGGAGGCCAACCGAGGTTTGTTGGTATCAACATTCACTGTGTTCCAGGCAGTGTGGAGTCAGTGCCCACTGCCTTTTCTCTGATGAGAGATTTGCCTAAAATCATGGCTAAGAGAGCATCAGGCGAGGGACAGAGCTGCAGGAATGGAGAGGGCAGGGGGCCCTCATTCCTGGAGCATCTGTGGTATGCCAAGTGGTTCATTTGATCACAGCCACTTCTGAGAAAGCTGATATTGTCGCCTTTCTTACAGATGAGCAAACTTCGGGGCAGATAAGTAACTTGCCAAAGTCCCACAGGGATTAAGTGGCAGAGTTAGGCTTTGAACCCACTGGGGTCAGACTTCAAAGCCATATCCTCTCCTGGCCACCAGTTAGGGCTGACTTTGGCCTTGACGGTGTCCATCCACTAGGAGGGCTTCGTCTGTTTGGGGCTTTTTTTTTTGAGCAACTTTATAGGCCTGACAGGCCCAGTGTGCCCACAGGTATGAGCTGTGCTGGTGTTCTCTGCCCCAGAGTGAAACGGGGCGGGGGGGGGGGGGGGAGTGGGTAGGGGAGGGCCTTCCCTTGGCTTAGGAAACAGGACCCCAGGTTTCCAAAGGTCTTAGCTGCTACCAGTCAGAGACCAGTAAGTGCTGGGAGGCCCTGAGGGGCCAAGGTTGCCAGGGAATATACATCCCATTGAATTTGAATATCAGATCAACAGTGAATAATTTTCTAGCATAAGTATATCCTAGGCAATATTTGGATCACACTAACAAAGGGCTTATTAACCAAAATTCAAAACTAACTGGGCATTCTGTATTTTTGTTGTTGTTGTTAAATCTGGCCACTGTAGGGAGGGCGGCTGTCGACTCCTTGCTTGTAGGCACTTAAGTGGGATGTTCTGAGCCAGCCCCTCAGGAGCTAGGAGAATGCATGCCTGTGGACCTGCATTCCCTCGTTTCATCTATTCCGTGGCATTTGGCTGAATCCTGCTCATGCCCAGCCCTGCCGGAGTGGTCAGTGGTGCCAGGTGAAAGAAACAGCTGCCCCAGGCCCTTCACACAAAGGGCCATCCCTAACTGAGTCCCATCTATGAGGAAGTCCCAGCTTCCTGTCTTCCACTGTCTTCTGTCCAGCCACATTGGCTTCTTTTCAGTTTCCAGAATGTTCCATGCTTCCTTCTGCCACAGGGCCTTTGCAGGTGCTGCCCCTTCTGCTTGAAATGCTCTTCTTTGATCTCTGCCCCTAGTGAACCCCCTGCTCACCGTTTTTACCCTGGCTTAAATGTCACTCCCTCAGAGAAGCCTCCTAACCACCCCACTCTCCCCCACCCTACCCCGTTGTAGAATGAGGCTCCTTTTCCTTTACTATAACTGTCCCTCAGAAAGAAGGTCTCACTGGATCCCTCATTCCTAAGACGATGATCTGATCAGCAGGTGTCTCCCATGACATAAAAGTTCTGCCACAGCTGCCCTGCTCACCACTGAGCTCACCGTTGAGCCCCCAGGGTGGGTGCCAAGCAGATGCCAGGGATGCCGAGTGAAGTGTTTGAGAAACTTAGCACCATTTGATCATGTGTTTCAAGCCTCTGGGAAAAGAAACCTCATGGAGTCTTGTGAGAAAAGGCTGTGGGAGGAGGGTCCAGGGAGTAGTGTAGCATTAGGGTTAAGGACTCAGGAAGCCGACTTCCTAGTGGTAGCAATGAGAATGGCCACGCACTGAAGGCTGATCACCTGGTGGGCGCTGTGTTGTGTGTTTCACATGCCTCTCCACCTCCCTGGACCACTAGATCCACAGAACAACCCCATGACATAGACGTGATGGTCCCTACTTTATAGAAGAGCAAACAGCAGTTCCAAGAGGTCAGGTGACTTGCCCAAGATCACACAGCTTCCAAGTCATGGAGCCCCGGCTCCATAGGATCAGATCTGCATATTTGGCTTCATTGCCCACACAGTTAACCACTGGCTGACTCTGCCTCCCCAGTATGGCATTCCTGACTTAGGTCTCTTAGCCTCAGCTACCCTTGGGGACCTTACTGCCTCATGTAACAGGCTGCTGAGTGTTTACACAGGACTAATAGAACTATATTTCCCGTATTGATCTGTCTGTTGGCCTTAGGTCTGTCTACCTCCTGTCCTAGAAGTCTCTCGCCCCCCACCCCATTCGCCCCTGGGCCCTCTAGTGGCACATAAAGGGTCTAAGTCCTGGTCCCCATTACCCCTTGGCTTCCCCTTAGCCTTCCCTTCTGGTTAAACCTCCTCATTTCCATCTACCCTTCCCTTGCTCTTCCAGATCCTGACAGCATAGCACAGACTTTGCCACTTACTAGCCCTGTGACCTTAAGCAGGTCTCTTAACTCTCTGACTATCCGTTTCCTCACTGTAAAAAGAAGATAAAAATAAACCCTACCTTCTAGGTTGGTAAGAGGAGGATCCCGTGGTCCAGGAGTTGGTGGGGCATTACATTTTTAGTAGCAGAAAAAGACCAGATAGAGCTATCAGACATTTGCATCTGAGCTCTCTTGTTTGTAAGTATCACACTGTGGGCCGATTACTTAATCTCCCGCTGCCTCAGTGTCTTCATAAGTAAAAGAGCATGAATAGTCCCCCACACACAGTGGCCAAGTGTTCGAGGCAGTGCAGACACATGGCAGGCAGGTCCTTGTCAGGAGGTGCGTTGTTAGCTTGTTAGTGCTGTTACAGGATGCCTGTTCCACGTGGGTACTTATGGTTGTTATGTGGATTTGTACAGTGACTGTCAGACACCTCTCTGTGGTTGAGGCACCCCACTGGGACATATGGGGGCGGGGGATAAAGATTGCGTCCAGTTCGCAGAGAGTGAACCTTGGGCATAGACGCAAAGGGACATGGCCCCTGGACCAGAACCCAGGCCTCCAGTCCAGCATCCTGTGACCCCCAGCTGCCTTGGCTCATCCTCCCTCCCCTGCCCCGTCTTCTGGGGAAAAGCCAGGCAGCGTCCCGGGCGCCAAGCACTGTATGAAGAGTGCAGGAGCTCCGATCTCTCTTTGCTCTTGCCCAGCCAGGATGGGCTGCCCAGGCGCATTCTCTCAGAACGCAGTGCCTTCCTCCCCTAGTCTCTCAGGCAGTACCTGAGAATCCCTAGTGTCCCCTTGGTTATCAGAAACCTTCCTAGCAGCCGGCAGACAGTTCTTTGTGCTGAGATGAGTCACTGTTCCCTCCTGTGTCAGGAAGAGCCGGGCCCATTTGGCTCGGTTTCTGGTTGGAGCTCTTCTGGACACCAGGCCTCTGTAGGCCTGGGTGGGTGTGCCCTCCCATTACGAAGATGGGGAAACTAATAAAGAGGAGAATTCGTCTTCTGGGGGTTTCTATTCTCAGGGGCTTAAGAGACATGATCAAAAGTGCTAAGTTTCTTAACTATTTATAAAACAAAAGTGACGGCACATGGAGGGGACACAGTATGTCTTTAGGGGTCCTCAGTGTTTCCAGGTTGCACTCTTCCCAAAACAGATGGCTTAGTTTTGGACTTCGGGCAGGTGCTCACTGCGTATTACAGGTCTTTCTGGCGCTTGGCAAAATATTTGTCTCACGGGTGACACAGCCATTTCCCCACAGGCTTGCCTGCATCTCAGCTGGCTTCCGGGTCTCAGCTTTTCATCTCCCCTTCATCAAGCAGGGCTCTGCAGGGCCAAGAAGTACCCACGTGTTAAAGACCCACTGTGTGCATGGTCTGGATGTGGGAACCAGAGCACTTGGAAATGAAGATGGTTTCTGGAATAGAAGCCAACAGTGGGGAAGGCTCAGGTGTTGATTTTCAGGAGAAAGGTGGTCATGTGACCTGCCTCCCCTGTGCTCCCTTCCTCGGTGTTTGCACTCAGTCTGAAAGCCGGACACCAGGACCACTGCGGCTGGTCACATGCTGGGGCCTTTGAGGCAGGGCTTCTCCCCTCTGTGGACAGGGTTTCCTGTCAAGACAGAGGGGGTATTGGTTGGCTCTTGAGATAAAGATCAGAATTCTTTCCCACACCCCCAGGCCTGGCCCTGCCCACCCCCCAGCTTCCTGTCTGTCTTCCACTGTCTTCTGTCCAGCCACATTGGCTTCTTTTCAGTTTCCAGAATGTTCCATGCTTCCTTCTGCCACAGGGCCTTTGCAGGTGCTGCTCCTTCTGCTTGAAACGCTCTTCTTTGATCTCTGCCCCTAGTGAACCCCCTGCTCACCGTTTTTACCCTGGCTTAAATGTCACTCCCTCAGAGAAGCCTCCTAACCACCCCACTCTCCCCCACCCTACCCCGTTGCAGAATGAGGCTCCTTTTCCTTTACTATAACTGTCCCTCAGAAAGAAGGTCTCACTGGATCCCTCATTCCTAGGATGATGATCTGATCAGCAGGTGAGACATAAAAGTTCTGCCACAGCTGCCCTGCTCACCGTTGAGCCCCCAGGGTGGGTGCCAAGCAGATGCCAGGGATGCCGGGTGAAGTGTTTGAAAATTTAGCACCATCTGATCATGTCTCTC
>NW_023270447.1:85498376-85531085 GCF_011800145.1 Mirounga leonina | reverse complement strand
AAGCTCCCTTCCAGAGCGGAGGTAGCCAATCACGAAGCTCCCTTCTAGCGCCAGCCTTCCGTAGAGTACACACGTGGCTTTCTCAGGGGCTCGGCTGCTCCGTAAAGTCAGGAGCTTTGGTCCTTGCAGGGCTGTTCTCCCAGCTTAACGACTCTCTTTCAGGCCATGGCACCAGAGCCCTTTTGGTTCACTCGCACTGGGCCCTGGGGGGTCAAGGTGGAACGTCCCGGCCGTTTCAGCTCCCCCCATGTGCAGAAAATGTCCACATTTGTCACAAGCTCCAATGGCTCCCCTCCGCTGAAAGCCCGGGCCCTCCCACCCTGCGAAGGTTGGGAGCACCGGAGTCAGACTTACACTTGAACTCGAGTTTCACCCCACCATCGGTGGAATCTAGATTAACTTAATTTTCCTCGGAGTCTAGTTTTCCCATCTGTAAAATGGGAATGATCATGGTGTCTGTTCCAGAGGCTCTCGTGAGGCCCAAAGAAGGAGGCGTGAGGTGTTGGCACAGAGCAGGTGTGCAGTAAATAGTAACTCTTCTCGAAGGGCTTTTCCCTCCAAAGCCAGAGTTCTTTCTTGCAGGTGGCAATCCCCATTTCTGCCCTTTCACCGGTCCAGAAGCCTGGGCCCTTCACTGCACACTCTTGCCGTGTCTACCCTCACACTCAGGCCAGTACACTGCCCCCTCCCCGGGCTCTGGGCATCCCCCCTCCCAGCTTGACCCCCCCCAATCCCTTGAGTAACTCTTTCAAGGTCCCCCATCTACCATTGGGACCCCCATGGAAGCTCCTGACATGGGACTCCTGACCCCTGCTGGTGTGGGTCCACTCCCTCTTCCTCCCCATTTATGTTCCCTCTGCCACCTCTGGAACACCTTGCTCTCCTCCCTTTTGCCTGGCTGGTCCCTGCCTATCCCTTAGCAGGAGCGCCCTCCTACTTCCGAAGCTCCAGCTGACAGCCGCCCTGCCCTCCCCATAGCATCTGCTCCCTCCTTCTTCATTTGCTTTCCAAGCAGGGCCCTTTTGATTACCAAGAGTAGAGACAAGTTCTAGTAAAGGGGGCTGCGATTTTCAGGACATATGGGAAAATGAAAGGGGTAGAATGGTGTAGAAATCTAGAAAAAAATCCACCCTCCTTGCTGAGGCCCTCGCTACCCTCCCCCTGCTCTTCCCCTCCTGCCCCCTGGTGCTCTCCTGCTCCTTGGATGCAGGTAGCAGACAACCACTGTGCCCCACATTGTACCCCAGCTCTGTGTGCCAAGAAACCAGCCTCGTTTGAGTCCCACTCCTCCCCCCAGCCATTCCCTGTCCAGGTATATCCTCTGATGCCAGAGCAGATTGCGAAGCAGGAGGGAAGCAGGAGGGCGTGTGGGTGTCTGCTGCCCCAAGGGAGTAGGGCCGAGTGACATGGCAGCTCCCCCAGCCTGACCTGCACTCTTCCTCCTTCACCCCTGCTTCGCTCACTGTTGCTGGTGTTTTGTTGTTGTTGTTTAAACATATTTGTAAAGCCCTGTTAGGTGCTAGACAGGTGCTTCCTGTGTTTTCTGGCTCCAGAAGCTCTCCTCACCCCTCCCCAGATTGTGGTCTCACTCATAGTTCTTTTCTTTCCTTCCCCCAGATGATCCTGCTGGTTCACTGGCTGCTGACGACCTGGTGAGTGACTCCGCAGGTGACCACTTCTGTGTCCACCTGTCTCCCAGGATCTGGGTCCATATACCCCCAGGCTCTCGTCCATGTGTCTCCTGGCCAGTTCCAGAACTAAATAGCACCTTTGTCAAGAATGTCATCAGCATCTCCATGTCCCAAGAATGTCTGAGGGGCAGGCAGTTTCCAGAGGCCTCTGCCATCACCTCCCCCCATCCCAGAAGCTTCAAGCCTTTATCCTAGGGGAGGTGGCTGGCCCAGGGCAGTCCCCACAGCTCAGATCCTCCTCCAGACATTGCCCAGGCCCCTTCAGGGGCTTGGCATGACTCTGGTCTTTGTATCTGGAAGGTGTGAGGTGCTAAAGCCAGGGGGCCCGTCTCACATAGCCTGCTGGACTCCCTGAGGCAGCTGTGGGGTGGATGCCGGCTAGAGCTCTGTGTGTCTGTGACCTTGGGTCAGTCACTTAGACTCCCTGAGTCATTTTCTCACCTATAAAATGAGTGCATTACTGACCCTCCCATTTAGCCTGTAAGGTCACTGGAAGGTGAAAGCCGAGTTTTAGAAACTGTAATAACCACTAACATTTCTTGAGGGTGTCTAGGAGCCAGCCACTGGGCTGAGCACCTTCTGTGGGTTGGCTCCACAGCTCAGCAAGTAGATATTTTATGATCCAAGATACAAGGTGGGATCACTTGCTTAGGGGTGGACCCTATTTCTTATATCACACTCCTGCCCAGAGATGGCAGACTTGGGATTCAGATGGACCTGGGCAGGTCCTGGCTCAGCTGTGGTCCAGCCGGGTTACCTTAGGCAAATGGCCCACCTCTTGGGACCTTGGTTTCCATCTGTAAAATGGGTATAAGGATAGCGCACATCCCTCAGGGGCTGTGAGGGAGAAGCATGTTGTGCTCATCCAACACTCCCCGGGGCCTGCCACAGGCTTGATTTCATTATTACTGTCTGTTTTACCTGCCGAGCTATGGGGCGATTTCCCTGCCGAAGCAGGACTGGAAACCGCTGAGCTTCTGTGTGCATTTTGCAGACCTTAAAGTATGCTGCACATGTAAAATGGTTGTGAATAATGCAGACAGTGAAAGTCATGGCTAATGACTTTGGGAAGCAAGGTCAAAATACAGATTTCTCAGTCATATCCCCCAAGATTCTGAGTTGTGGTCTGGGCTGGGGCCCCCGCACTAGCTTCTTAAAACCAAAAAGTCAGGTGACAAAGACTATCAAGCTGAGTCAGGTTCTACACTTCACAGCTTTGTACGCGTTCTCTGTAGGGAACACTTCAGAATCCAGAAACCTGACGTGACTCGGGTGCCTCTTCCCACAGGGGCTGCATCACGTTCTCGGGCCCCTATCCCTGGGCCAACTTCACCATCCTGGCCGTGGGTGTGTGGGCCGTCGCTCAGCGGGACTCCATCGACGCCATAAGTCTGGTGAGGTGGGGGAAGCAGGGAAGGGACCGGCCTCGGGGTGGTCTGTGGCCCCCCTCTTACCCCCCTTGACCCATCCCAATCCTGTCTCTTCCGAGGAAGGGGGCCCCCACCCCACCCCCTGTTTTCCATTTCTAAAGCCTTGTCAAGAAGCCAGCTACCAGCCCAGGTGTGTCTTCACTAGCCTGGCCCGCTTCTCAGCCTGCCTGGCTCCGGGAGCCCTGAGTCTGCTCAGTGCCTTCCCCCGAGAGAAGCATGGGCGGGGTCCCCCCAAGTGCCCCAGCTTGGCCACTCCTCGAGGGCACTGGAGCATGTCCCCGATAACCCACCTCTAGGGCCCTCTTTCAGCAGGGAGCCCCACGAAGAGGGAACTGCTGTACTTCGTGAGGTCAGAGTGGACACAGCCCTGCTGAGCTCTGCCATGGGGGAGCTTCCCAGCACCCACTGCGCCCCGAGGGGCAGCCAGCTCTCCAGCAGGGCCTGTCAGGATGACTAAGAAGGGAGTTCCCTGTGGTGCAGACGGATTGGGTGAACTCCAAGGGACCTTACATTTCAGAGGTTCTGGAACCAAGTCTTGTGCCTCATAGTGGCCACAGGCTAGGTCCAGACCTGGGTCCCCACATCCCTGCACTGGGTGCTGTAGTCCTCGGTCAGGCGTCTCACCCACCAGGTCCTGCCTGCTTGCTGATCTGTTTTCCAGCAAAGCCTAAGGACACAGGAGGGCACAAATGGAGCTTCCAGTCTGGTGTTCGTGGTAAGGGAGCCATGAGCCGTGATGGAGCGTCAGGGTGCTCATAAACCCTGATGGCACTTGGCCCCCCGGGCCCTGTGCCTGGCCTGTCTTGCAGTTCCTCGGTGGCTTGGCGGCCACCATCTTCCTGGACATCGTCCACATCAGCGTCTTCTACCAGCGGGCCGGCTTCACGGACACAGAGCGCTTTGGTGCCGGCATGGCCATCCTCAGCCTGCTCCTCAAGCCCTTGTCTTGCTGCTTTGTCTACCACATGTACCGGGAGCGCGGGGGTGAGCTCCTGCTCCATATTGGTGAGGCCACCACCTCCGGCCAGCTCCCTGACTGCCCCTCTCGCTGGCCAAGGTGCTGGCGGCGCCATCTTCCACGTCTCCCCTGTCTCTGGCTTGCCTGACCCACAGCCCCTGCCCAAGTGAGCCGGCCTTGCCCCGGGGACGAGGGCTCAAGGCGTGGGGGTGGGGGAGGTGGGTGCCGACACTGACGACCAGGCTAGAAGGTCTACAAGCTCCCGTCTCTGCTGCACGAGCCCAGGGCTCCCATCCCAGCCTGCTGTGAGCTTTCCCGGGCATCAGGCTCCGGGCAGAGTTGGGGGCAGGACCAGAGCCCCGTCGCAACCCGAGCACAGATGCAGCTGGGTGTGCCCCAGTCCCGCAGGCAGCTCTGGGCGGCCTGCAGCCTGAGGCTGGTAGGCATCCACGGGGCCAGCCTCTCCTCTCAGCCCCATGCCTAGAGCCTCCCCTCCTGCCATGTGGGGTCTGGGTGGCCAAGGGAGGGGGTCTGCTGGCATGGGCCGTGGAGCCTCAGCCGAAGCTGGCCCTGAACTGCAGGTGCTTTCCCTGCTAATGTCCCGGTCACCTCAGCCTGGCCCGCCACTGCCCCTCCCACACCCTCCTGAGCGGCTGGGCCATTTTCCTGTTCTCTCTCACATACTGCTCATCTCCTTTCAGAGAGGTGGGGAGAGGGTGGGGGTGGTCTTCCACTGTCCCCTCCCAAGAAGAGAGGCCCGGAGGGGCCCATGACCCACCTAGAGGGGCAGCTGGGCCAGGGCAAAAGGCACCTGTGGCCTCCCCAGGGCTGATCTCAGCAATGCCCTGGGGTTGCGGGGAGTCACTCACATTCCTTCCACTGGGCAGATGAAGGAGCTGGTGCCCAGAGCCCCTGGGACTTGTTCAGCGTCAAGTGTGCAGGGCAGAGAGGGGAGCAAAGAGCATGGGCACTTAGAGCCCTCCCCCCTACCTAGGACCCCCAGCCCAGAGCTCTGGGCTCTGCAACTGTGCCAGCTCTGGGCCTTCTGGTCACAGTAGCTCGGGGTCCACTCTGCCCAGGAGAGGAGCCTGTGGGCCAGGGCTGGGCGTCCCTCTGCTCAGATGCGTGCTGCTCTGGGAAGGCCCCAGTGTGATGGCCAAGAGCACTGGCTTTGGGCCCATGCTGCCTTGGCTTGAATTTTAGTGTCCTCCGCATCAAGCACCATACTGGGGGCAAGTCAGTTCATCTCTTTGACCCTCAGTTTCCCTGTCTGTGAAGTGGGGGCAACCCAAATACCTGCTCTGGAGGGCGATGGGAGGATTGGCTGAACACCTGCTAAAAGCCGGCGGGCGGGGGGGGCTGCTGCCCCCGTCATTGTCCCAGTGCCTTCCTGGTGGGGGGTGGGTGGATCTTGGTTGGGACTCAGTAGACTGCCTTGAGTCCTCACCCTTCGTTTTTTCCTTCCCCCCTCATCCCCCCCACCCTCAGGTTTCCTTGGACCATCACAGGAGCGCGGTGACTACCAGACGATTGACTCACCAGAGGCGCCCACAGACCCCTTTGTAGGCTCGGAGGGCAGGGGTCACTCCCCGCAAGGGTACTGAAGCCAGTCTGCTTTGGCCCCAGCGCAGGGGCCAATGGAGCAGACCCCAGAGACAGCCCAGGCTGCATCGTCCTCCTCGTGCCTTGGATGGCATTCTAGAGATGTTCTTGACCTCCACCCCCTTTCTTGGACTGTGTTCTCCTGTTGCCCATCTCCCTAGTCAAGTGCCCTGAGTGGCCTGGAGCCCCGTGCACACCTGTCCCAGACTCCCTGAAGCCTCCTCTCCCTTCAAGGTACCCCAGTGGTCTGAGGCTGGGAACCGTGGTCTCTTTCCTCACCTCCCTTAGCGGCTCCGTGTAGCCCCCGTCCAACCATGCCTGAGCCAGGCCTTGCCCAAAGTTTATTGACCTCGCCCACGGAAGCTCTGAGAGCTTTGGGTGATGCTCAGTCCTGGGAGCAGCCCGGCATGGGAGTGAGGTCCCTGTGCTTCTCACTGCCTGGTAACTTGGTGCTTGGGGACCTCAGGGCTGGAGGCAGGAGGTGTCTGCAGCACCTGAGACCCCCCACGGCCTCCAGCTGCCCTTCCTACGGCCATGGCATTCACATTTGGGGAATCGGTAGCTGGGTGTGTTTTGAGCCATGGTTAATCTCCCAGCCAGGCTGGGGCCTGGACCTGCCATTCCTGAGAAGATTTCTCCTTTGAACCCGCAGGGAACCTGGGCTTCGCCACCCATTTTGTTGTGGCAGGAGGAAGCAGGGGCTCACTCCCCAGCTTTGGCCTAGCCAAGGCCCCAGCAGAGGAGGGCACTGTTTGGTGTGGCCAATGGGCATCCATGTCTCTGAATCAGATGACTTGGGTATTGGTTTGCATCCCTCTCTGCCACTTTCTGGCTATGTACCTTTGAGCAGCTTAATGTCTCTGACCTCAGTGTCTCCTGGAAAAGAGCTAATGCCTGCCCCGGGCGTGATGAGACGAATGAAGTGTGCAGTGCCTGGCCCTCGGAAAGCTCCCTAAGCCACAGCAAAGTTGGTGGGTTGCTCCTTGATCCTGTGATGATGTGGGGTCAGTAGGCAAGGGGCGACCTCTTCCCGGTAGACCCTATGTCCTGGTGTCAGGGCTGACTGAAACCGGTACCCATCCAGAAGCCCCAAGTGTCCCATGGCCAGGGTCCTAATCTACATTGACTGGACTGAGTGTTGACCTCAGGGCCTCATGGGCCTGGGCTGTCCCAGGCCATCCCAGCTTGTCCCCAGCACAAAGAGATCAAGGCCTAGTGCACAATCCCACCACCCTCCTGGGGCTCGGTACGTGGTACTGCTGAGTGCGGGCCGCAGGGCTCAACTCTGGGGCCTGCTCTCAGGGAACAGACATTAAGAGTCCTCTGGCAGGAGGCAAGAGCTCCGAAAGGGACCCCTGGGAAGGGACCAAGGGACACCGAGTGGCTGCAGCTGCAGGAAAGCTAGAAACAGTTTCACCGTCAGAAGGGGACGAATAGATAACCTGTGGTACATTCATTCTATGGATATGGTTCAGCAGTTCATGTGAATAAACCAGACCTAGTTCTATTGACGTGGGTCCCCCTATGGTGAGCAAAACAGATTGTAGAATGGCATCTTCAACGTGAGCGTTCACATGAATTTAAAAACCTCCAAGCGATATCATATGTCGTTCATGAGCATATATGTAGTGAAATACAGAAGTGTGGGCTAGAAGGAAGGACCCTTCAAGGTCATGGCTGAGGCAGCCTTGGGTAGGGGAGAGGTGTGACTTTTGGGGCATGGAACTAAAAACCCAAGTTCCGGTTCTCTTGTTTATACCAGTTCCTGGCACACGGCAGGCTTGCGCTGTGCGCGCTCCTGTGTGTATGTGGTGAATATGTCAGATTTCCAAAGGGAATGAAAAGGTGGGGGGGCCACAGTGGGGAGACAGCTAATAGAGCCTGTGTCAAGCAGAGGGGAGAGTATATTCCGAGACCCCGGTTCCTCCTAGTCCCAGACCCTCGAGTCCAATCGGATCTTTATGGGGGGCAGAGGAAGGCCCCTGTCTTAAGTGGGGGTCCCCAGAAGCAGACCCTGAATGCAGCATCTGGCTTGGTGCAAGCAGGGGTGGGGGCTGGGCTTTCTGGTCATTGGCCAAGGGCTGCTCTGGAGTTGGGGGACAGTGACTTAACCTCCCAGGCTACTCTGGCTCCCTGACCAGGCAGGCCCAGTGGCCCCAGAAGCTGGAGGGTTGTCCTGCAAGAAGAGTGCCACCAGAGGTACAGGGACAGCGAGGGCCACCAGTGGGGTGCCCCCCTTCCAAACGGCAGGTCTCGTAACTGACGTTCGAACATTCATTCAACAAGCAACCAAGAGCCTATGGGAGCTAGGAGTCTTCCAGCTGCTGGGGATACCCAAATCAAGGGGAAAAAGCCCCAAGTACCAGGAGATTCCATTTGGCATGAGAGGTTCCAGGCAGGGGAACAGCTCATAGGAAGGCTTGAGCAGGTGTGTGCCTGGCCAGACTGTTTCTGGGCACGGTCGGGAGGCCGGAGTGGCTGGAGCCAAGGGATGGAAGAAGGAATGAGGTCAGAGAGGCATCAGGGACCAGGTAGCAAAGGGCTAGTAGGTCATTTTGAGGACTTTGGCTTTTTCTGAGTGAGATGAGGGGCCGCTGGAGGGCTTTGGGCAGAATGGGACACGATCTGACTCACACTCTAAAAGGACAGTGTCGATGGCTTGGGCTGGGAGGTAGAGATGGGGGTGGTGACAAGTGGCCGTGTTGAGCAGAACACCATGCACCGATTGTCCCTTCCAGGGAAGGACATCAGGCAGTTCTGCCCACTGTTGGAGTAATCAGAGGCTCCAAGGAAAGCAGTGCGGTCAGTCACTGGCTGGACAACGCCTTACGCCTAGAAAAGACCAGATCAGCCTTGGCGGCAGGCGGCGGTCCCCCGTGGCCAGCAGTAACTGACGCAGGGCAGTTGGCTTCCTCTCCCCTCTCTCCTGCCAGAGTGGAAGGACACTCCCCTCCTGCCAGAGCGGAGGACAGACACAGCAGTGGGGTTGGCCGGGTGCCACAAGACACGCATGTGTAAGCAGAACAAAAGAGCGAACCCTGGGCTTGAAATAGGGGAAGATATTCCCACACGAGGTGACAAGGTCAGCACAGGCTGTTGTGGGCTCTTTATCTCTTGGGAAGGAAGTGTTCCAGCCTCAAGGCCCATTGTTACCCAGCGGGTGGGTTTGAAAGACAGCAAGCAAGCAACTGCCTCGCCCAACGCGGCTGCTCTTGGATATGTTCTGAAGGCAAGGCGACAGGATTCACTCGTGGACAGGATGCAAGAGAAAAAGAAGAATCCACGATTGCAAGCTTCGGGGCCTGAGCAGCTTGGGGCTTGAGCTGCCACCGACTGGGAGGGAGGGTGGCAGGAAGGCCAGGTTCCAGGAAAGGCCAGATGAGCCACACTGAGGAGATGGGGCTTCCCACCAGACCTTCTCACCACTGGGAGGCCAGCTTTTATAGACATTTGGAAGTACTCTGTATTTCATCCTATAGTATCTGCTGATCCGGAAACTGTCGACCACAGGAAGCAAATTCCTCTTGTCTCTGCTCTCCTGCCGGTGAGGACCGAAGTCACTTGTCTAGTTCCCAAATCTTGTATTTCTTGTTGTCACAAAGCTGAGCCTTCCAGATGAGGGAGCCAGAGACAAGCCCCTGTCCCAGGAGAAGTCACTGTCTTCTGTTGGCCAAAACTGGACCAGAGAGAGGCAGCTGTACCTGCAGGAGCCCCGGCCTTAGGCCCATCCTGGGAGTCTCCAGAACAGCCTGGAAATTCCAACTCTCCCAGCTTCCCTCCAAAGTGGCCCTAGAGCCAGAAAGCCTTGGTCAAATCCCTACTGGCACCCCATGACTGGCTGTGTAAGAGACAGGACAATCTCTTAACCTCACTGTGAGTCAGTTTTCTCATTGGAAAAGTGGAGCTACTCATAGTGTTGACTCAGGGATTAGTAAAGTCTGAAAATGTGTAACATCAGCATTTCTCATTACCTGTGTTACCATGTTAATTATTCAGAGAGAGGGAGGGGGTGATGGGTGTAGGGGAGGAAAGAGTCTTCCTCAGCCCTCTTAGGGTCCCTGGCTGGGTCTGAAAATTAAACTGACAAAGATTAACAGGAGAAAAAAACACGTACATTTTTTTCGAACTTTTACAAGTACACAAGAACTTTCACAAGAGAAGGAAGGCCTGGTGAAGTGATAAGAGCAGGGAGCTTTTATACCTTTCACACAAAAAGACAATAAATGTGTGAAGAATTGACAAGACAAAGAGGTCTGGGCTGGGGTAGTGAATGGTGAAGAGGTAACCAGGAAGATAAGGGTTAGATTAACAAGGTCTGTTTATACAGATTTCTTGGCTATAAATTCCCTGTCCCTGGTAATAAAAATGTCCTCTTTCCTCATGGTACAGGGAGGATACCATTCATGCAGAGATTTAGGACCTGTTTCAGGAAAGGACAAGGGATGGGGTCAGAGTGACTTCCTTCCTTCTGCCATTTTTTCGAACGCTCAGGTTAAGATGTTCAGTATGCCATGGTGCCAAAATTTGGGGGTAGCATGTCCTGAGCCCCATCACCAGTCTGTCTGACCATCCATTCATGTATTCATTTATGATCAATTCTATAATAATTTATTGAGTGCTTCCCACAAGTTCTGAAAAAATTGTCAAGAAGTAAAACAGAGGCTTTCCTCACTGGCCACAGCAGAACCCTGAGGGTCCAGTTCTCCAGGTAGACGAGGGCTTGTGTTCATGCCTATGAATCTAAAAACTATTGACAGATTCAACACTATAAAACATTATCATATCGAAGATCTACACTCAGATTCACAGACTTGAAATTGAAGGGAGCTTAGAGCTCCAGAAGCCTAGCAGTTTGAGATGTTTTTTATTTCAAACCCTTGGCTCAAAAGAAATCTTACACAGGGTATAAAACAGAGCGGGTCTGACAGAGCCCACCAGCACCACCACCCCGCCACTCTGAGATATGGCCCCCAAAACACAATATGGAAACTCTTCTCCTACATCCACCTTATTTCACAGCTCGGGACACGGGCCCACAAAGAGGAGACGTGGTCAAGTGCACGTGGAGACTTTGGAATGTGACAATGTGGAGACTGGGGTGCCAGGTAGAACTTAAAAGGAAAAAAACAGAACTTCTACAAATGAACAGTTAGAGACTCAATGGATGGATTAATTCATAGAATAGATACATCAGAAGAGAGAATCAGGGGCGCCTGGGTGGCTCAGTCGTTAAGCGTCTGCCTTCGGCTCAGGTCATGATCCCAGGGTCCTGGGATCGAGCCCCACATCAGGCTCCCTGCTCTGCGGGGAGGCCTGCTTCTCCCTCTCCTACTCCCCTTGCTTGTGTTCCCTCTCTCACTGTCTCTCTCTGTTAAATAAATAAATAAATAAAATCTTAAAAAAAAAAGAGAGAGAATCAGTAGCCTTGAAGAGGTATTTGAAGGAATTACTCAGAATGGAGCAAAAAACACAAAAGAAGAGAGGTTAAGAAACAAGGGATAGCATGAGAAGGTCTGACATAACTCTATCGGAGTTCTGAAGGAGCCCCTGGGAGAGAGGCAACATTCAAAGGAATAAGAGCAGAGAATTTTCCAAAATGGAAAGACACCAAACCTCAGATTCAGGAAGCCAAGCAATCCCCAAACAGAAGAAATCCACATTTATAGTTACCATATTGGCACTTTGTTCAGCATTGCTTAATCTTTGGCACCTGGCACAGTTCCAGCACATAGTAAGTGCTTTATAACATATATAGAATGGGGGATCCCCAGGTGGCTCAGTCGGTTAAGCATCTGCCTTCCGCTCAGGTCATGATCCCAGGGTCCTGGGATTGAGTCCTCCAACAGGCTCCTTATTCAGCAGGGAGCCTGCTTCTCCCTCTGCCACTTCCCTGGCTTGTGCTCTCTCTTTCTCTCTGACAAATAAATAAATAAAATTTTAAAAAATGAAACAAAACACAAATATAGAATAGATGGTGCAGAACACCAAAGATGAACATTAAGATCCCCAAGGCGGGGGCGCCTGGCTGGCTCAGTTGGTAGAGCGTGCACTCTTGATCTCAAGGTCGTGAGTTCAAGCCCCATGTTGGACCATAGAGATTACTTTAAAAAATTAATTTAAAAATAAAAATTAAAAAATCCCCAAAGCAAGCAGGTAGAAAAGATGTTGTCCCAAAAGAAATGACAATTATACCGGCAACTGATGCCTCAACAACAAAAGGAGTCAGAAGACAGGGGAATGGTATCTTCAAAGTGGTGTGAAAAACAACCGTCAACCTACAATTGTGCACTGTGAGTTATCTTTCAGGAATGAAGAAAATAAAGGCCTATTCAGAGAAATGACAACAGAGTTTATCAGCAACAGACCTTTGATACAGAAACATCTAAAGAATCTTCCTTGTGGAAGAAGGACATTTTTCCACAAAGAAGATCTGACACACAAAGGAGACAGTAAACATGTGGTTTAGTGTTCAAAACTCTACTGCTACATTTCAGGGGGAGCTGGCCAGGCACAAAGTGTTATAAAGTCCTTTTCTGTCTGGAAGGAGGGTAAACACTGGATTAACTTTAGACTTTGCCAAATTAATGTCTTGGAGAACCACTGAAAGAATAGACATAGAATGTGTAATTTCCAAGACAGTGTTGGGTGTGTGCTTGGTGGGGGGAGAGCCTTGACCAACTCTTTTGTTATTGTTTGATCAATTCTTAAAAAGCCAAGAAAAGAGAAAAAAGAAACATGAATTTGGACCATTGGCAAACACAAAAATAAGATGGGTTTTATATATACACATCATGATCATACCTTTGTAAATGATTTTCTAGAAACTTCCAGCCCTATTGTGTTTATAAAAGACACACCTAAAATATACAGACACAGGAAGGCTGAGAGTACAAGAGGGAAAAATGTTAAACCAGGCAGGGGCGCCTGGCTGGCTCAGTCAGTGGAACACGCAACTCTTGATCTTGCGACCTGAGTTCGAGCCCCACATTGGGCGTGGGGTTTACTTAAAAATATATCTTAAAAAAAAAAAAAAAAGTCAAATCAGGCAAAGAGAGCTGGTGGAGCTAGATTAGTATCAGACCAGCTTGCCTTTATGGCATCATCTTCTTGGGATAAAAGAGCACCAAGATCTAAACAACGAAATGTTCGATCCACCAGATTTGGGAAGAGATGTTAGATACACAGACTCAGGAAGGAAGTATAATTACCCCTGTCCTTCAAGAATTGCTTTAGACTTTAGGAGGCTCTTGGGCATATTTATTTGTTAAATGTTCACAGCATCCGGTGAGCGGGTAGAGGAGGTGTTATCATCCCCCTTTTGCAGATGAGAAGGTCAGAGAAGTTAAGCACTTGCGTAAGGCACGCGGCAGCAGAACGGATGGCGATCACAGGTCTTCTGACCCCAGGTCAAGTGCTCTTTCCTCTCGCGGTTGCAAAGGGGAAAGCATACAATCTGGACCGAGGGTGGAAAGGCGTGGAGGGCTCCATGGGGAACAGCGGGGGCAAAGGCTTGGCAGACGGGAAAAGCCCAGAGGGCACTGTGACTGGGCCGAGCCCGCCACACGGGAGGAGTGGGTAGGGTGGACTCCAGGCAGTTTCAGGGGGACCCGACGGCCCGCCGCGTCGCCTATCTTGCGCGTGCAAGAAGCTTGCACAAGGCCACGTGCTTCGCCGCCGGATGCGCGGCGGGGCCGGGACCCTCGCGGAGGACCGCGCGCCCGGGTGTCCCCCCCGCCCCCTGCGCCCGCGCCCTGCTGCCCACGCGGCGGCCACCGGCGGCCACGCTCCCGACTCATGGAGCCCCCGCGTGCACCTCCAGGCTCCGCGGCCGCTGGGCGGCGCGTTCTCTGCGGTCCCCCGACCCCACCCGCCTGGGTCGTTAGCTTTCGCCCGAGGTCCTCTCCAGTTTCAAGCCCGGTGGGGTGAAGGAGGACCGGCAGAAGACAGACGCCAGAGGACGGGCCCGGGAGGCCAGGAAAACTGACCGCCGGTTCTTTGGGTGGGAAGAGGAGGGAGGCTCTGATGTCCTTAATTGGACAGGGATGGGGGTGGCGTGGCCGGTGGCAGACGGGGGGGGGGGGGGGGGGGGGGCTGTGAGGAGCAGGTGGATGGATAGATGCGCGCCCAGGCACGGGGTGGGGGCACCAAGTTAGGAAGGGATCCTGTGGGTTGAGCTGTCTCCTGTCTCTTTTGGAAGGAGGTGGACGGAGTTGAGGGGGGCCGGGTCCTGGTTCTGAGCATGGGCTGTGGAGTTAGTCCCTTGGCCCCTCTGCAGCCTCTGACCGGCTGTGGCGCTTGGGCTGGGCAGGGAGCCCCTTAAAGCTCCGGTTTCCTCATCTCTAGAACAAGGGACCTAATGCTTCGGGCCGCAGTGCCTGTTTGGCAGGGTGTATGGTAAAGGCTGCATGGCGTTTACCATGGTCCGGGCGCTCATTTTGCACAGTGTAGAAGCCCCTGTTATGGGCCAGGTACTATTCCATGTGCTGTAAATACTCCAGGGGAAAATGACAGTGGCTCCCAGCCCCTGGAGGGAGAGGACCAAGCTATACTCTCTTTACTCTGTTAGGTGGTGGCAAGTCATGGAGAAAAGTCATGCAGGGTAAAGAGAGGACGACGGAGTGCGGACTGTGTGATTTCATGTGCGGCCCGGGAGTGAACAGTCAAGAAAGAATTCTTGGGACATTTTCAGTGCAAAAAGCGTGGTTTTATTAAAGCACGGGGACAGGACCCATGGGCAGAAAATGCTGCACCAGGATTGTGAGGAGTGACTGATTATATACTTTTAAGTTTGTGGAGGAAGTCGGGGTAGAGATAATGTGAGTTTCTCAGGAATTTTTGTGCGCTGAGAGCAGGGTCTACAGGACCTTGGAGGCCTGGCTGTCGTCAAGATAAGGTTGCTTTTCGTCCCTAGTAAAACATCAACAGGAAGGCGGCCTTGAGTTCCTCGAGAAAGGTCACGCTCAACCTGTCTCAGGTATTCGGCAGTGGGCTGCAGGCTGTAAGGAGATGGAATTTAAGCTACATTTCTCTGGCTTTTGTTCTCCTCATCCTTTTCTCCCCTCTGAACAGTTTTGACCCTTAAACCTTTAAGGTTGCTGAGGGAGGAAGGTCTTCTCTTCTGTAACTTCTTCCTGCTGAATAGGGGCCTAGAGATGTCCCCACGTTTGGGTCAGCGTTGGTCACTTGGGGAACTTTTATATATATATAGGAGTTACCAAAGGCAGAGACAGCCAATCCAAGGTGTAGACACCACATATGAATCTCCCTGAGGAAAAGGGATCATCTGTCGGCAGGAAGTTATGGGAGGGAAGGGGTCTTAGCACCAGGCAGGGAGACACCGGGGAAAAAAACAAAAACAAAAACAAAAAACAAAAGAAGATTAACATTATTATGTGAAAGAGAAGCCCAATAAAAAAGGCCTTTGATAGTGGACCAAAGTTTTCCTCCAGTGCCTTCATTGTCGTTTGAAGAGAAGTGTGAGAGGTCTTCCGCAGGTCCACAGAAATAAGAAGGCGGGTTAGCCAGCCCGCTGGATTCCTGTGAGGAAGGTACGGATTTCATTCCTAATATAGGAGTCCATGAGGAATGGCCTTCCAATTTTATGGCCATGGGAGAACATAATACAACCCAGTAGGGGCCCTTCCATTTTGGAGTTAAACCCCCTGCTGTGTTAGACTTCCAATCCTTGAAATAAACCGTGTCTCCTGGGTTTCTGTGGGGTGGGTTGCTAGTAACCGTCAGATCAGGCGGAGGGAGGATATGGCCTGTGTATTCCTTTAGCTAGATATTTGAGGAAACCAGAAGAATTCAGAAAATAGTGTTAAAATCTAGTATCTACAAAGATGTTATTGAAACCTATTTTCTCTCTATAATCACCCTCATTCTTATCAAAGATAGCCAAATCAAGACTAATTCATTTAAAAAAAGTCCAATTTTATTTTATTATATAATTATTATTTTTAGAGAGGTGGGGAGAGGCAGAGGGAGAGGGAGAGAGAGAATTTTAAGCACGTGGGGTTCGATCTCACAACCCTGAGATCATGACCTGAGCCGAAATCAAGAGTTGGATGCTTAACCGACTGAGCCTCCCAGGCGCCCCAAAAAGTCCAGTTTTAACAAACCTGTCCTAATTATTTACATAAGCTCAGCAAGAAGAGTGACTGATCACATAGATCTTTTAAAATCTGCTGGAAGTTTTATAAGGAATCTCGGTTGAACTTTCAGTAGCCTCTCTAGGCCAGAAGCCAAGCCAAGTGCTTACCATCAGACATGCCTGCAGTATCTGTAGATTTGGGCATGTTCCTCTTCTCGAGGTCCCTAAATATCCTGAGGCTCCTGCACCTGCCAGGAGGTGACATCCTTTACTCACCTGGTAAGGCTGCTGGGACCTCTGTAAGCAAGGTATCAGGCCAGCATTTCCAAGGGGCTCTATTGACTTCAGGTTTCATAAAGTCAAACTTAATTCCTTAAAGCTGTTTGGTCATATCCGAGTCTATGCATGTCCCTCAAATACGACATTCCAGTCAAAGCCTTGGTAAAATAACCAATGTTTCCAATGGTGTCCTGTTACAAGGAGAACAGATTCTTATTGAACTTATGCCAATGATTATGATTGCCATGGAAGAAAGAATATTCACTGAGAGTTTCTGAATTTCAGAGAGTTCAGGTAGAGAGAAAAGTTAAATACTTCAAATTGTTCACAAAAGAACATTTTATCATGTTTCTGTAAGTCGTGGACATCTTAAGAGAAAGTTCCCTCAATCTGGAAGAGCAAACATCAGAGGGCCAGCAATGTTTCAAACAAGAGTCACAAAAACTATAATCATCTTCCTTAGTGCATTTAGTCCCATGTTCCTAATTCTTGTTCAGTTTGAAGGCAGCTTTTTAGTTAGTTCTGGAAATTCTTACCCATTTCAGTTTTATGATTTTAAAGATATCAAAAACCTGTATTTGTCAGAAGCCCTTTTTATGAATCTCTTTGAAGATGAAACACATTCCACAAGAAAATAAGAACAATACCTATCAATGACAAAAGACTCAAAAATGGACATAGTTCAAGATCTGATGAGAGTTCATTGTAATAGAGCTGACACGGAAATTCTGTTATCTCTGTGACATCTAACACTTCAATAATCAGAATATTAAGTGATGACCTTATAGCAGAACATAACACACCAAATAAACGAGCCTAATTAGTCAAGGAGACTTCATTTATGATTTAAATCTCAGGGAAGTTGATTAAAACCTCAGAAAGTGGGCACCTGGGTGGCTCCGTTGGTTAAGCAACTGCCTTCGGCTCGGGTCATGATCCCGGAATCCTGGGATCGAGTCCCGCATCGGGCTCCCTGCTCAGCAGGGAGCCTGCTTCTCCCTCTAACCTTCTCCCCTCTCATGCTGTTTCTCTCTCTCTCTCAAATAAATAAATAAACAAAATCTTTAAAAAAAATAATAAAACCTCAGAAAGTTATAGAGCCCATGCCTAAATAGGATTACAGATCATGACAAAACTTAAAACTTAATTATTTATTTAACCAAGGTGGCAATAAGAGACTCCTTGGTAGAATAAAAGTTTTATATTTAATGCTGATAACCCTAAAGACAGGTCTTAATTAAACCAACAAACTTAAATTTAGTTTAAATGCAGAATATGTTCCTCCTGGGTCCACTTAAAAGTCAATCAGTTTGTTCCCCATTGTCAAGTTTTACCTGGGGCAGTGGTGAGGAAATCTGAAGGGGGCGGTGTAAGTCCAAGGGGGTGCTCTTCGCTCCCTGACAGTGAGGGGAGGAGAAAGAGCCAGTGGGGTGGAGGCACCAAGGATGGTCTAGGGGCCAACTATGCAGGCCACACCCAAGGTGGCGCAGAAACAGGGGGAGGAGGAGGGGGAGGGGAAGGCAGAAGAGGTGAGATGCCCCCAGGAAGGCTGGAGGTGGATAAAAGCCCAGCAGGCAGAGAAAGAGGATTCCCAGTCCTAAAGCCCACCAGCTTGAACAGATAAAAAGACAGGTTTTCTTTCCAACAGCAAGCGGAAATAGGCAGTCCCTGTCGGGCTGGAGAAGACAGAGAAATTCCCTGAAACAAAAGGAATTTCGGCCGCTGCTTGGGAATATTCCTTAAAGTCCCCATCCCAAGGTAGACTAACCAGAGACAGCTGGCTCCAATTATCATAGCCATGAGCCCGGGAAATGAATGAGGGAGAAGCCCCCACATACAGCGCTAGTAGTCTGGGTCTATCAGGAGGAACAGTGAGAGAGAGTCCGTATCCCCTTTGTCAGGGATGGCCCGTATTTCCTCCAGCAACCTGAGCGTATTCGGAGGAAGCCTGTTTAGATAATCATCATCCAATATATGGGGAGGGGGTTTTCTAGACTGTTCAGTGGCCAAACACATTCTACAAGAGGCCCTTAAGTCGGGGTCCTAATTTAGGGCCATGAAGGCCTGGACATAGGCCACTTGCCCTGTTTCCTGCAGAAGAGATCTAACAGATCATATTGAAGCTTAATGTCCCATTAATGAGCCATTTTTCCTCATCTCTTTGGGTTTTTTTTTTTTTAAGATCTTATTTATTTATTTGACAGAGAGAGACATAGCGAGACAGGGAACACAAGCAGGGCGAGTGGGAGGAGAAGCAGGCTTCCCGCTGAGCAGGGAGCCCGATGCGGGGCTCGATCCCAGGACCCTGGGATCGTGACCTGAGCCGAAGGCAGACACTTAACGACTGAGCCACCCAGGTGCCCCTGGTTTTGTTTTGTTTTGTTTTGTTTTAAGATTTTATTTATTTGAGAGAGAGAGTACAAGGGGGGGTGGCAGAGGGACAAGCAGACTGTCCACTGAGCAGGGAGCTGGATGTGGGGCCCCATCCCAGGACCCTGAGATCATGACCTGAGCTGAAGTCAGATGCTTAACTGATTGAGGCACCCAGGCACCCCTCCTCATCTCCTAAGGAATACTGAGGCCATGCAGTGTTACAGAAGACCAGTCCTTTCTTGGAGCTTGCAATCCAAATTGTTTCCAGTGGGTAAAAAGGCATCCCAAGGGAGAGCCCTTGGGAACTAAAAAAGAAGCCTAGAAGGTCCGTTATCAAGAAAATCCTCCCTCCCCCCACCCCCCGGGTGGCATCCCATGTAGGATATATCAGAGGCTCCTGGTGTCAAAGTGACCCAAGGTGTCCCTCTAAGGAAATTGCTATGATCACCACCCCGCCCTGTAGGAGGGATGCTGGTGCCCCCCCACCCTGCTTTTCCCTTGCATCCTAGGCTACAAAGGGGTGCCAGTGAATGGACCAAAATACCATGCCATGCCATGCCTTGCCGTGCCATGAAGAACCCACCGTTTTTAACCCATGGAACACACTAGAAAAATTTTACAAGCGGAAATTACCCCATGTTGTAATTTAAGTGGTATAGGACATTGACTGAAAACAGTAAAGGTAGAAATCCATCATGGTCTAAGCAACATTCCAATACATTTGGTCCTTACAGCCAACTTCCCTAGGAAATGGTCCCGTTTGGGTTTTAATTCAATCAGGTACTGGTTTCGGCTGGCTTCCAGAGGAGGTCTCGCGGCCAGAAGTGGCTGGACCGGAGATGTGAAAGGGGTCACATTAGACCCGATGAGAAGGAAACCTCACACGGGAGTCTTAAGATTGGCAGCTGTACTAGTCACTTAGGTGGCTGTCCTGTGCCCAAGACAGACAACTTTGTATAAGAATAGGAATAAAGAGGAGCTCCTGGGTGAGTTGGTTAAGCATCCGACCCTTGGTTTCAGCTCAGGTGATGATCTCAGCATCATGAGATCAAACCCCACATTAGGCTCTGTGCTCAGTGCAATCTGCTTGAGATTCTTTCTCCCTCTGCTCCTCCCCCCAGTGTGTGCACTCGTTCTCTCTCTCTCAAATAAATAAATAAATCTTTAAAGAATAGGATAGAATTCTTGGGACATTTTCAGTGCAAAAAGCGTGGTTTTATTAAAGCACGGGGACAGGACCCATGGGCAGAAAATGCTGCACCAGGATTGTGAGGAGTGACTGATTATACACTTTTAAGTTTGTGGAGGAAGTTGGGGTAGAGATAATGTGAGTTTCTCAGGAATTTTTGTGCGCTGAGAGCAGGGTCTACAGGACCTTGGAGGCCTGGCTGTCGTCAAGATAAGGTTGCTTTTCGTCCCTAGTAAAACATCAACAGGAAGGCGGCCTTGAGTTCCTCGAGAAAGGTCACGCTCAACCTGTCTCAGGTATTCGGCAGTGGGCTGCAGGCTGTAAGGAGATGGAATTTAAGCTACATTTCTCTGGCTTCTGTTTTCCTCATCAGGGAGCCACTACAGTGGGGGAGAATGGTCAAGGAAGGGCTCACTGCTGTGGTTAAGGCAAGCCTTGAAGGAGAGAGGGAGGGAGAGTTCCAGGCAGAGGGAACAGCAGGTGCAAAGGCCTTGAGGTGGGAATGTGCACGGCACTTTTGAAGAACATCGAGGAGGCTGGTGTGTTTGGAGCAGAGAGAGCGAGAGGGACAAGGCGGGTGAGGTCAGTAAGGTAACGGGGGGCCAGAGAACACAGGACAGGGGGTCAGCAAACATTCTTAAAGGCCAGAGAGTACATGTTTTGGGCTTCGAGGTCCATGAGGTCTGTGTTTCGACTCCTCTGTTGTTGTATCAAGAAAGCAGCCAGAGATGAGCCATAAATCACTAGTGGTGGCTGGGTTCCAAGAGAACTTTACTTACATAACAGCTATTGGGCCTTGAAGGCAAGAGCTCAGAAGAGGAGGAGCCAGCCAGGTGACAGGGAGGGAGCTGACAGGCAGGAGGGAGGGGAGGGAACCCAGTCAAAACCCACACTCTGCACACGGAATAAAACAAAGCAGAAGAACTGCGTCAGACTTTGCAAGGCTCTCATCCTGCAAGCCAGGAAACTCAGGGCTACGGGACCGATGAGTTCCAACTGTTCACAGAGCAAGGGGTTTTTATGGGATAAATGCAGAAGTCGTCTGGCTTCTGGAGCTGATTGGTCTAGAGCTAATGGTCTTTCTTATTTGGATTCAAGGGACTCCAAGGGAACAGGAAGTCCAGAGAGAGCACAAACAGACTTTGGTGCTCGGGGATTGGCTGGTGTCCTCAGCTGATTTCTGAGAAGAGCTGTAAATTCCTGTAAGGTTAGGTTAAGTGTCCTTTATGCGCCTACGTTGGCCATCTCCATCCTGCCTTTGACATAAGTGACTCCATTTTAGTTTGGTTCCACACCCAAGAAGGGGGCATCCTGGAGTCAGGGAAGCAAGGGCTCCCGGGAGGACGAGTGAGTGACCCCCGTCCTACGGCGGCTACTGCCTCCAGAAAGCCCAGGACTCTGGGCTGGCCAGGGGCGTGGCATCTCGGGGATCACCTGGAGGAAAGCAGCTTTGGGCAGGTGGGGGTGGGGGGAGCCGATTGCAGTGAGGTCGGCAGAGGTGGAGATGGGAGAGGAATTGGGATTTGGGTGTAGTGAGAGTGGGAGAGATGAGCTGGAACCTGGAGGCTCAAGAAGGGTGGTGGTGGGTTTTTGGGGTGGTTTTGCTTTCTGTCTTTTAAAGTTGGAAGAAATAACCACCTGCTTAAGTGCTCATAGGAATGATTCAGTAAAAAAAGGGGAAGCTTTGGTGGGGGGGTGGTTTCTGGAGCAAGGACATCAGAGCCTGTGTCCCATCCCCCAAGCTCTGTACCCCGGTTCAGGCCTGAGTCTGCTGTGGGGCTGTGGGGCGTCACGGGTGCTTTTCCTGATTCACAGAATGGCACCTCGGAGGCCAGCGGTGGCTCTGGGCGCTGTCCTTGGGGAGGCAAGACGGGATGGCCCCCAGAGCGCTGGGGAGGGTCGGGCCGGGAACGGGACCACACAGGATGGGGGAAGGGCTAGGAGGCTATGGCCCGGAAGCTGGCTGGTAAAGGAACGCAAGGCATTTCTCTTCCGCTTGTCCTATTTTGTGAGTGCAACAGAAAGCAAGGTCTGCTTGAGGGGGTGAGGGGAGGGGAGGTAGTGGCAGGGGTTTGAGGACAGAGGAGAAAGTGTGAATTGGCATCCGGAGGGAGGGGGAGGGAACTAGAGTCTCATTCTCCCGCAGCCTTTGCCCCCGCTTGGGATGGAAGGTGGTCATCTGGAGCGAGGTTTTCAGTGCAGCAGTAGGGTGAAAAGCACTAGTCAGCGTTGTGCAGAGTGAGGAGGGGTGCGGGGCCAGGGTGAGGGTGTGCCAACGGCTGCTTATATGCTGGGTGGTTAAACTGTGGAAGGAGGGGTGAGACAGCAAGCAGCGAGGGACAGTCAGAGGGTGGCAGGGCCAGAGGATGGGGTCTGATGGGGGAAAGACCACTGAATCGGGGACTAGAGGATGGGGTGGGCTCTGGAGCTGAAATTATGGAGTGGGTGTCGTTATGTAGGATGACCAAGCCTGGGGGCATCATGGGAGCAGGTGGCTGAGGTGGGACGAAGGGCAAGATAGTGGGAAAGGAAGAGAGACCAAGGACTCCGCACACCAGGAGTGGGAGGTGTCGGCGGTGTGGATGGTGAAATGGTCAAGAACTGTGGTGTGTGTTGGAGACTGGGACAGTGAGCCAGAACTGAAACCTTCAAGGAACGAGGGGACAGGGGCTGGACTGGTTTTGGGGCCTGCCTGGAGCTTGGGGCTGGAGTGTTCTAGAGAGGGGGGAAGGCGGGAAATGGGGGCGGGAAGCAAAGAGGGCCCCCTCCCCCGGCCTAGTGGTCTGAGAGACCCCCCACCTGAGAGGGCTGCCCAGGAAGCAGGGGCCACAGAGAGGTCTGTGGTCAGTGTTAGAAGGAACAGGTGCTGGAGGACACGAGACATTGTCAAAGGAAAGGGGGTGGTAATGGGGGCCTGACCAGGACAGCTGGGGTTAGGCCCCAGGGCAACCAGGGGTTGCTGGTGAAGGGTGCATTGTGGACCAGGGCTGGGGTGTGGCTTGGTGGGAGCCGGGCATCCTGTTCTTGCCCTTCAGAACCCATCTGATCAAACAGGTCAGACCGCTGGCTGTGGTGTGGGCCAAGGACACTGTCGCCTTGGCTTTGCCCTGGAGCCCATGGAGCTGAGACCTGATGCCAACCACAAGGAGAATGTGCCCCCCAGGCCTGTGGCGCCCCTGAGGCCAGGCAAGATGATTAATGGGTCTGGGTTGGATGTGGCAGGAGCAGTTATTGGCCCAGAGCTCCTTTCCCATCAGGCCAGCCCAGGGCCTCACTAATTCCAGAGATAAGCTGGACAGGGCCAGCTGGACCAGGACAAAGTCTTCCTAGCCTGGGGCTGAGGGAGAGTCAGGAAGAGGCAGACCAGGAGTGGGCCTGGCTGGGACCCCTGGCTGAGAAGGGCGGTCTGTGTCAGGGTAGTGGCTCGGGTGCTGGGGACTTCGAGAAGGCTACAAAGCTGCTACAGCCAAGGATGGAAGCAGCCCCCAGACAAATTCAGATTCTGATTCACAGGCCAGTTTCTCCAAGTTCTAGCTGTGTGACTGTGGGGCAAGTTGCCAAACCTCTCTGAACTTTAGTTACTATCTTCAAAGCTGAAGGTCTTCTGGTCCACTCCAGATGCTAGGCCCTCCCTAGTCTTCCGCTGTGGAATGGCCTTGGGGGCTCGGGAGACTACACCCCACGCCAAGTCCCCAAGAGCCACTCCCTTGCAGCTATTGGATGTGTTGGGTCTTGTTCTAACCCCCAGGGCTGTCCCCCATTACCTCCGCCCAAGCCAGAAATAAGTCATCCTTGGCTCTTCTCTTCCCTTCATCCCCCTACCCCCTTCTGAGCCTCCACAGCAGATCTGAATCTGTCTCCGAATTCCCTCTTCTGTCCCTGCCACTCCTGATCCCTGCCCTGTCATCTCTCACCTGGGATGCCCTCAACAGCCTCATTCCTGTCCCCCTGCTTCCCTCTGCCCTCCATCCCGCCTGCGCCCCAGCCCTGCTCCCTGCAGCCTGAGTCAGACCACCACTCAGTCCACTGGGGGAGTCCTGGCCCCCTCCCACCCGGAGCCCTGTCTCTGACCAGCAACCCCCAACCCACCCCAGCACCGAACACCAGCTCCCCCCCTCCCCCCCACCACCAGGGCACAACTGTCTCTCCTCTCTTTAGAGCAGCAGAGGTTCCTGAAGAGCCGAGATGTCGGCCTGGGCAGTGGACTTGGCCGGTGGGCGCGCTCGTACCAGGCCCAGAGGGGAGGGCCTGCCGCCACACCCTCCCCAGGGGCCAAGCTGCACCAGGAGACTTGCCGAGTCCAGACCAACCTGGCTGGCCCGAGCCCCGGCCTGAGCCTCGTCCTGAAGGACACAACTGGCCGGCTGATGAACTCAAGCTTGCAACAGCAGAGCAACCTGGAGCGCCCGGCCGGCAGGCCCCAGGGGAGGGCCCGAGAGCTCGCCATCCAGCAGAATAACCTGAGCATGAGGGGGACCAGCTCGGCTGAGTGCAGAAGTCCCATCAGTCCCCACCTCTGGCCCCACACGACCCCTCTGTCCCCACACGATCCTCGCCCCCAAGGATCACTGGTTTGCCCATCCTCCAGACTGAGACAGTCCCGGCTGCTGGCCACAGGCTCCCCCAGCCCAGACGTCCAACCCGCTGCAGGCTTTGCCCCTTTCAATGGGCACACACGGCCAGGCTCCAGACTCTGGTGTGGCCTGGGGAGCTGGCCCTCTAGGCTCAGGGGGGAGCCCCTCACCCTGGAAGACCTGACTGTCCCTGTCCAGAGCCAAGCTCGGGGCCCATCCCAAACTGTCATCCACCAGCTGCTGGCCTCCGTGCGACACCTGGAGCACGCAGTTGCCCGTCTCGGGTGCCAGGCGTCCCAGGAATCCAGCAGTGGCCAGGTACTCCCTGCCCACGCCCAGCCCAGCCAACCTGTTCTTGCTTCCTGGGATGGGAGGAAGAAACACCTGCCAGGTCTCAGGGAAACTGCCGATTTCCCAGAGACACAAGGGACCCAGGCTGGCCTCTCAGACTCTCAGGCAAACAGGAAGCCTGCGTCCCTGGAGACCACGCTGGGGATCCTGACTGGGGATTTCCTTGACCCTAAGCAGGGGGTCCTTCTGGCCAAGCCCCTGAGGCAAGGAGAGAACTTCTCCCCGGGGCCGACATATGGCAGCGGGCAGAGGGGAGGCCCCTGGCTCCCTCGAGGGGTGGGCAGCAAGGAGGCCAGGCTCTGCTCTCCGGCCCACTCCTGTGTGGCCTGGGGCGTCCCAGCTGGGCAGAAGTGGGGGCAGGTGATTCTGCTGGAGCAGGTCAGCAAGGAGGAAGAGAGGAGGGCTTCCTGCCCAGCAGACGCAGCCCCAACAAGGAGCACCATGCAGGTAGAGGCCAGAGGAGGCCGGGTGTGGGAGCTGGGGGACCTCAGAAGGGCTCCTCCCAGGAACTCTCATGGCCAGCTGGCTGCCACTACCCTGTTACACCCCCTTCCCCCGGAAAAGGAGGCCTTGGGCAGCCAGGCTTGGCAGAGGGTGTCCTGTCCTGCTTGCTCCTCAGCCTGAGAACTGTGTCATGTCCTTTTGCTTTCCAAGAAAAAAGCCCGAAACGTGGTGAGCCTGGAGTCCGAGACAGCCCGGTGAGGCCATGGGCTGGGGGGTGGGGGCCGGCCACCCTCCTGGGAGAGCTGCTCCCCCATTTGCCTGGGCCAGTGGAGACCAGCCCCTGATGGAGGTCAGGCCCTGGTGGCAGATCCATGCAGGACTTCCGGGGGAGGGGACTTCCTTCACCCTGTCCCTGCTGGGGAATGCGAGGGACCTCCCGGGCCCCAAGGACAGGGACATGGGGACTGCTGTGGCTGCTGGGAATCTGCAACTTCTAAGGCTGCCTGGCACTCTTGGCCATCAAGGGGGCATTCTGCGGCTCTAGGAGTTTGCTTGTCCGGGATTTCCCGGGCTGGCCACCCGCAGAGGGCAGTTCCTCCAGTCCGCAGCTGGTCTTCCTGCGGCAGCATGAGGCGTCAGGGCTGGACAGGTGACCTGGGTGGTGCCCGGCCCCCAGCTGCTTCCTGGGGCCCAGGGGCCAGGCCCACCCCCCGATCAGCCCCGGTCTGGCCCCAGCTGGCAGTGGCTGTCCAGATGTTTTGGAGCCTGGTGGCACTTGGTGCAGGAACGGAGGACAGCGGCTGCAGCAGAGGCCCTGGGCCACCCGCAGGTGTTACGCAGAGGCCTGGGGGCGCTTGGGCGGGCTCCGCGGCTCCAGGAGGCCCAGCTGGAGGTGGCGTGGAGGCGACACACTCAGGCCTTACTGGCCCAGAGCTTCCAGAAGGTCAGGGGCCTCCCAGTTGGGCCATGGGGCGGTGATGAAAGGCTGGTATGTCTGGGGAGGGGGTTCCTGTGGGGCACCTGTTCTGTACCTCCTCAGTGAGCTGCGGTAGAGCGGGTGGAGGGCCACCCAGACACCTGAACCAGCTCTGCTGCTGTTGACATCCTGCCTCCGCTACTTTCTTTTTTCCACGATTTCTTGCTGTGTGGCTTTGGGCAGGTTACTTAACCTCTCTGCGCCTTAGTTTCTTTCGCTCCAAAATGGGATAATAATAATAGTACCTACCTTTCAGGGCTGCTGGGAGGTTAAGTTAATAAATAGAAAGGACTTAGGACCTGCTTAGCACACAGCTTAGCACACAGCAAGTGCTCTACCGTATGAGTGGTTGCTATCTTTTACCCGTGGCTAGTCAGCCAGGACTGCCAGGACACGTCTGTGTTCTTCCCTCCTTGGGAAAGGGGTCCTCTGGGAGGGCCCAGCTCCAGGATCTGCCTCCCAAGGAAAGCGCTGCGTCTTGGGCTCCTTCTCTCCATTCATTCATTTATTCCCAAAGGGGCTGGGCAGTCTACAGGTTAAGACCGAAGGCTTTGGAGTTGGACATTTCTGTCCCTGCACCCCACCCTGGTGCCCCCTCTTGGGGCACATATGAGGCTGCCGCTGACATCCTTCTCTCCCTCTCTCTTCCCCAGTGGAGAAACCAGACTCTGCAGCAGAAGCAGGGGCAGCCACACGTCCAGGCTGGGCCGGGACCCCCACCCTCTGGGGCAGGACAAGGCCAAGGCCCCTCAGGAAGGGAGCCAGGGGTGGACCCCACCAGGAGAAACAGGTAGTGCAGGACACCCCAGTGGCCCCTGGGCAGTGCTGGTGGCCTCCCTTCCCCCGCTTCCTGCCTCAGTGTCCCCCCTCCCCGCTCCCCCCATAAGAGAATGAAGATGAAACCCGCAGATGTGGACAAAGCTTTGTGCAAGAGTATGTCCATGGCAGCATTATTTCTATTGCTTGTAAAAACTTCAAAACAGGCTAAGTGTCCCACGGTGAGGGAGAAAATTATGGTTTAGCAACTGTTCAATACGATGTTCATCAAGACTTTAAAAATTCCTCATTCATTTTTAAAATTTTTCGTTTCAATATCTTTATTGGCGTTATTTCTCTTTTTTTTAAAAAGATTTTATTTATTTATTTGACAGAGAGAATGAGAGAGAGAGCACATGAGAGGGGGGAGGGTCAGAGGGAGAAGCAGACTCCCCACTGAGCAGGGAGCCCGATGCGGGACTCGATCCAGGGACTCCAGGATCATGACCTGAGCCGAAGGCAGTCGCTTAACCAACTGAGCCACCCAGGCGCCCCTATTGGCGTTATTTCTAATTGTAACAGTAATGCGTGTTTGATTTGAAAAAAACACTCCCAAATAGTTGAACCTTTCACCGCCCTTTCCTATGTATTCCCCCTTCCTAGAAGTAGTTTCATGGGTATTTGCATGGAATTTTTAGTGACAAGGAGAAATGGTTTTGGTATCTTAGATGGGGGGGGGAGGCTAAAAAATGGTGTGTAAGATATTTTTCGTGCACATGAAACAATACAGAAGGAAAAACAGTGAAATGTCGTACAATTACTTAGCACTACCAAACAGCTCACTTAGAGATGGCTAAGACAGTTAAGCTTCATATATTGTGTATTTTATTATTGTGTATTACTCAAAATGAAAATCAATAAATATTTCGTCCAAAAAACATGCTGAAATAAGCAGATAGTGCTTATCTCTGGAGCAGTGAAATTCAAGTTGGCTATTTCCTCTCCATTCCCTCAATCTTCCACTACAGCAAACGATGCGTTTTGTTTCTATTTGTAAATGAAACAAATGTGTTTAAAATAATTATTCAAATGCCATTTGTTTGAATACATGTTTGCTGTGAGAATCCAAATGGTATTGAAGAGAATGAAACAGGGGCGCCTGGGTGGCTCAGTCGTTAAGCGGCTGCCTTCGGTTCAGGTCATGATCCCAGGGTTCTGGGATCGAGTCCCATGTCGGGCTCCCTGCTCTGCGGGAAGCCTGCTTCTCCCTCTCCCTCTACCTGCCACTCGCCCTACTTGTGCTCGCTCTCTGTCAAATAAATAAACAAAATCTTAAAAAAAAAAGAGAGAGAGAGAAAGAGAGAGAATGAAACAAAAGCAGAACTTCCCCCCAGATCGCTTTGATAATCAGGGATGATATGGAGAGAACAGGTTGGGGTAGGGGTAGCTGAGCGCACATTTGCACCTGCCGTGGTGGTGGCCGGGTGGCCAGGTTGGGACTGTGTGCTCTCCCTCAGCCTGACCCGGGGCATCGGTTTCTCTCTGGGCAACTTCACTCACAGTCCAGGGAGTCCGAGGGAGGAGGCAGGAGCCTGGCCAAAACCAGCTGGAGGCGATGGGGTAGACCAGATGCTGCAGGTCTTACAACAACTGGCCGGTGAGCTGTGGGCCCCAGGAAAGCAGGGGAGAGGGAGCGGGGTTGGCCCCAAGCACCCACACTGGGCAGGGCTGGGGCTCCTGAGCGAATGAGTGCTTACTGAGCATCTACTTGGACAGCTTCCCAGACACGATTTCATTTGAGCCTCACGGGACCTGGTCAAGGCTTTGTGCCCAGTTTACGGATGGGGAAAGTGAGGCACAGAGAAATTAAGTGACCAGCTTGAGGGCACACAGTATGAAAGGCGCACATCCTGTATTTGTGTGCCATTGATGTTAATACAGCTCCTGCAGAAGCTTGAGTGTTCGAACCGGAAGGTCCCTCAGACATCACTCACTCCAGGGAAACTGAGGCCCAGAGACGGGGAACGACAGAGCCTCCTCCTGTCCTGAGCCTCCCTACTCTCTCTCCGCTTTACAGTCTTCCTGTTGTGGTACCATCAGAAGGACTGGGCCAGGCGGGAGAGGGGGTTCCAGGGAGAGGCCTCCCAGGTCACACCGAGGACTCAGAGGAGGGGGAGACGCCCCCAAGCCCGGTGCTCTCCTGCTGCAGATGCACCCAGGGTGGCCTTGCCGGACACTCAGCAGCGGAGAGCCTGGCTCTGCAGGTTAGGAGAAGTAGAAGAAGGTGGGAGTGGGGACCCCCTTCCTTGAGGCAGAGGGATTTGGTCCTAAGCAAAGCTCAGCGCCGGCCGCCCCCCAGCCCCGCTCCTGGACGCACAGCAGTCACACAGGGTACGCCAGTAAGTGTCGTGAGGGGAAGGAACACAGATCCATAAGAGGGTTTTTCCCGTGTTAATTTTTTACGATGCGACATTTACATCTTACACAAAAGTAGAGAAAATAGGTACTAACCCCCAGCGTCCCCATCACCCAGCTTCAAGAAGATCGCCTCCTGGGGACGCCTGGGTGGGGCAGTCGGTTGAGTGTCTGACTCTTGGTTTCGGCTCAGGTCATGATCTCAGGGTCCTGGGATCGGGCCCCGCGTCAGGCTCAGCGCTAGCATGGAGTCAGCTTGAGGTTCTCTCACTCCCTCTCCATCAGCCCCTCCTGCTCATGCTTTCTCTTTCTTTTTTTTTTTTTTAATTTTTTTTAAAGATTTTATTTATTTATTCATGAGAGAGAGAGAGGCAGAGGCAGAGGGAGAGGGAGAAGCAGGCTCCCCGCGCAGCAGGGAGCCCGATGCGGGACTCGATCCCAGGACCCTGGGATCATGACCTGAGCTGAAGGCAGACGCTTAACCGACTGAGCCACCCAGGCGTCCCCATGCTTTCTCTTTCTAAAATAAATAACTAAAATCTTTAAAAAAAGAAAGAAAAAGAGAAAATCACCTCCTGAAAACCTTGTTTCATCTGTACCCCAACTGCTTCCCCTATGTTATTTTAAAGTAGGCCCCCCACATCATACCGTTTCACCCATAAATACTTCTGTAGCATCTCTAAAAGATAGGGACTCTTTTCAACAACATAACCACCGTGCCATGATCACGCTTAAAAGTGAACATTAATTCCTTAATACCAACTGTTTTACAGGTACACATTCTGTTATAGTTTGTTTGAACCAGGATCTAAATAAAGTCCTCATGTTAAAGTTGGTCGATAAGTCATTAAAGTCTTTTTGAGCTCTGGGATCCCCTCTAGTTTTTTCTTTGCAATTTATCTGTGGAGGAAACCAGGTTGCTGATCAAGTAGAGTCTCCCCGGGTCTACATCCTGCTGCCTGCATCCCCCAGTGCAGTTTCTTTTTTTCAAAGATTTTATTTTTATTTATTTATTTGAGAGAGAGAGAAGGAGGGAGGGGGAGAGGGAGAGAGAGAAGCAGACTCCCGACTGAGCAGAGAGCCCCACGTGGGGCTGGATCCCAGGACCCTGGGATCACGACCTGAGTGAGCCAAAGGCAGACACTTCACCGACTGAACCACCCAGGCACCCCCCAAGTGCAGTTTCCTAGGAGAACTTTGAGCGAAGTTTGCTGAGCTCAACCATGGTTCCACGGAGATGTGAGGATGAATGCTTGGCTCGTTGAGGGAGAGCCAACAGGAGAGCGCCCAGCGAAGGAACCATACAGGCAAAGGCCCGTGACAGGGGAGTGTGGGAAACTCAAAGGACACCCTGGCAGCCCAGGGTGGGGGCCAGGGGGGTGGGTTAAGATGAAGATGGAAAGGCATGCCAGGGCCAGCCAGATCATGGCCTTGTAGGCGGTGCCGAGGAGTTGACATTCTGTCCTAACCGCAAGGCGGGCAGGGGGGGACCGCTGGGGGTTTTCAGCAGGGGAGCAAGATGACTGCATTTGAGATTGGAAAAAGATCACTCTGGCCACTGAGCTGCCAGTGCCTGGAGGGGCCCCGAGTGGATGCGGGAGGCTGCGGAGGCCATCCGGGCATCCGGCGGTGAGGGCGTGGTGGCCCGAACAGGGTCAGAGAGTGAAGTGGCTTGTCCAAGGTTCAGCAGTGGCACGGACGACTCATACCAGCGCCTTCTCTCGGTTCCCCAGGTGCTTTGGGGCCTGGCAGCAGTTTGTGCAAAGAGCCGCCCGGTCCCGGGACCACCTGGCCCGCCGCCGGGCAGGGAGCCTGAAGTTATATCTGCAACAGTGGGTGCGGATGAAGCAGCTCCGGGCCTCAGATGGAGCGAAGGTGATCCGGCTGTCCCTCTGCCGCCAGAAGGCAGGTGAGCGAGCAAGTGGCAGGCCGAGGGGCTCCCTTTCCCTCCCACCCCAGCAAACAGTGGCACCTAAGCTCCGTCTGTGGTGGGCCCCAGTGGAATTGATGGCTTCTCGTGATGGGAGGTGGTAGAACCCAGAGCATTCTGGGGGGTGCGGTCTGACGGCCCGGGAGGGTCCAGGAGGGGTCCCCAGAGTGGGCAGGCCTTGGCTGGGCCCCATCCTCACTCCAGGTCAGGAGCTTCTCTAGGCCAAGAGACTTCGTTCCATCTTCCACTAGGAGGGGATGTGATCCCTGCTCTCGGAAGCTCCTGGTCTGGGGGATAATACACAGCCCTTGTCCCCCTCCCCCCCAAAAAAAATCTGATAAGGAAAATGGGCTCTTTGAGGTGTCTTGGAGGGGAGGATTTGGAAGCAGTGGGAGGGGGCAGTGCCTGGGAGGGGAGGTCCTAAGGAGGGGTGAGGCAGGCTGGGGCAGCAGCCCACACCATCCCTGACTGCCATGGGTGCCGCCAAGGGCTTTGGGTGGAAGGAGGTCACTGGGGACACGGCTGATTCATCCTTTGACTCCTTCTCAGGGAATGTGTCCCTCTGCAGCTCAGCGCCTAGAGCGGCTACAGCCCGTGGCCTGGGGGTAGTGGCTCAGGCCCAGGGGCTGCCCCAGGAGCAAGGCGGGGGCTCCCTGCAGGAAGCCTGCCGGAGACTGGCCCTGCACCGGGCACTGCTGCTCTGGAGGACGAGGCTCTCCCAGCGCCAGAGGGCGGAGTAGGTGTCCATGAGCCTGTGACCTGGGGTTGGGCCTGGGGTTGGGCCTGGGGGTACGCATGTGAGCAGTGCTCATCGCTGGGAAGTGTCCCACGGAGAATGGGCCAGGTCCTGCCCTTCCCCGAGGTTCCTGCAGGGACCTGGCATGCTGCGGTACCCGGCAGGCAGATGTGGGGCTGAGGGAGGTGGCCCAGGGGCCGGGAGACAGTGGTTGAGCAGAGAGCAAGCTGTGGGAGCATGTAGTAGCCGGGGACACAGACACAGACCCCTACCTACCAGGGGGGCTGGAACCTGATGGAGAGGTTGCTTGCTTCTCTCCGGGCTAGAGGGGGGAGTCCCCTGGTGGCAGGAACAGTGTCTGCCTCACCTCGGTCTGGCATGTTAGAGACATGATAGATACTGTAAGCAAGTAAGTGCCCCCGTCTGCCTTGTTATACAGCTCGAGAAACTGGGGCTCAGAGGGCCGAGCAGCTTGCTCTAAATCACACTGTGAATTAGGAGCAAGAAGATCCCTGTTGCTTTTCTACAAGACAGTTGTTGCTGGGACTCAGAGTCCAGGCTGATGGCTGTGGGTGAGGGGGCGATGGGGGTCAGGAGGGGCCAGTGGCGCCGATGAGACCTCAAGTGGAACATAAGCCAGCAGTTGCAGGGATAAGAATTCCGTCATCAAAAGCCCCATACTAGGGTACCTGGGGCACCCAGTCAGTTTAGCATCTACCTTCAGCTCAGGTCATGATCCCAGGGTCCTGGGATTGAGCCCCATATCAGGCTCCCTGCTCTGTAGGGAGCCTGCTTCTCCCTCTGCCCCTCACCCCCACTCGTGCTCTCTCTCTCTCAAATAAATAAAATCTTTAAAAAAAGAAAGCGAGAAAGAAAGAAAGAAAGAAAGAAAGAAAGAAAGAAAGAAAGAAA
>NW_023270447.1:85412001-85498366 GCF_011800145.1 Mirounga leonina | reverse complement strand
AAGAAAGAAAGAAAGAAAGAAAGAAAGAAAGAAAGAAAGAAAGAAAGTCAATGCCTAGTATCCATCATCCATACCCCCTTGGTCCACCTGGACCCTCCGTCTCTTTGAACGAAGCCCCTAGAACTCCCAGAGAAGTCAGTTCACCATGATCCCTCAGAATGTAGCTCTCCCTCCTCCAGTCCATCCTCTAGCCTCTGGGCATCAGGGAACAGTATCTCCCTACAACAGAGCTAGGGTTGCCCTGTGATCTAAAATAAGTGTTTGAATCCCATGTCTCCTGCTATTTGGAGTTTGGAGAAATGACCTTCCATCAGGCCTCGGTGCCCTTATCTTTATAACCGAGCAGAGGCAGAAGTACTGATGGGACCATACATGTGGTCTCCTGAGTCTGGGGTCCTTGGGTCTGGGGCCCAGCTCCCCCTCCCATCAGGAGTGTGGCGAGGATCGCGAGGTGATGCAGGTGTAGACAGCAGCTGCCTCAGCCTTAGATACTCGTGAGAGTCACTCTGGGAGCTCTGGAAAAGTTAGGAAGCCCAGGCTGCACCTAGACTGCTAAGTCAGAATCTCTGGGGGTGCGACCCCAATGGGCATGAGTACGTCTCAGAGCCCCCGGTAGTCCCATACGTGGCCTGGTGTTTGGCATGGGAGGCCCCTTCCAGATCAGCTCTGGCAGAGACCCAGCCGAGGGTAGCACCTGCTTGGCAGCCCCGTCAGCCAGGGGGTGAGGCTGGGGCCCAGGGACTCACCTGCCCCTTCCTGTAGCTCCTTCCTCCGGGGCATGCGGCAGCAGATGATTCGGCGTATCCTGAAGGGGTGGCATTTGAAGGCAGGGGGTCCGAGCACCCCATCAGACAGTGCCAGGACCACCTTGGCCCCGGAGCTCCTGAGCGGCATCCCAGGAAGGGAGCCCTTGCTGGGCTGCAGCCCACCCCGAAGCTCACTAGAAAAGGTGAGGGGCAGGGGGTGGGGGGCAGGTGGGAGGAAAGGGTGGGGACAGGGCAGGGGCCCAGGGATCCAGGACTCCATCCCTCCTTCCCCAGGCTTCCAGGGCCCCCGCCCTCTTGGAGACCCTCCGGCTGAGCTTTTTGTGGGCCTCTGGGCAGCGGCAGAAGGCACGGTGCCTTCTGCTCTGGCAGGTGCAGGCCCAGCAGTCCCGGGGTGCAGCGAAGTGGCACCAGTGTACTCTTCAGAGGCGGTAGGGACCCCTCCCCATGGCGGGTGAGCCATGCCACCCATCACTCTGTGGACATCCTGTTCCCAGCCCCCTTCCCATTACTCCTTGACCTTCACAGCAGCATCCCTTTGCGGTCTGCCTCCCAGAGGGCTCCCATCTCACGCTCCGATCTGTTGGTACCCAGACTCAGGTCCTCTGGACTTCTGCCCTCCTAGCCTGCCAGTCGTTTCTCCCAGAGACTTCATAGCTGTGGCTCATTCATCTATTCATCCGCAGCACAATGCTCAAGCGTCGGTCTGCCTGGGTTCTAATCCCAGCTTTGCCCCTCGCTAGCTATGTGATCTTGGGCAAGTTGCTTAACCTCTCTGTGTCTCCTCCATCTCTCCATTTGTATGGGGATGATAACAGTAGTCACTCTGATGGGCATCAACAAGGTAGGGGCACGCAATCCCCTAGCCCAGTACCTGGCACATAGTAAGCACTCAGTTCATGGCAATGTTTATCACTGGTGGCTGAGCTCAGGACTTGGTTGGGGTCCGAGGTCCCATCTTATCCCTAACCTGTCATTGTGACACTCGGAGTAGCATGTGAGCAGTCCAGCCCCCCCAGCAAGCCACGCTCCCCCATGAGGGAAACAGGGAGAAGAGTCCCCTCGAGCTCCTAGGGGAGCCTGAGGTGGCACTGACCATCCTCAGGGTGGACGCTCCCCTTCCTAGAATCCTCCTCGGCTGGAGCCACTGGGCCACGGCCCGAGGGGCCCGGAGAGAGCTGGCTGCTGGCTGGGCCTGGGAGCGGAGCTGCAGGGCCGCGCTGGGCTTGTGGCGGAGGCGGCTGGTGCAGGGGCGAGAGGTGGAGCAGTGGGTTCGGGCGCGGGGCCGCACACTGGTTCGACGCACCCTGAACTGCTGGCATTCCTCCTGGCAGAGTGAGTCGGGGCCTGGCTCCGGGGCACTGAAGGGGAGGGAAGGGCTGGGTCCATCAGGGAGACCCAGGGTTTTGTGTCCTCCAGCACAGAGTCCAGCGATGGGACCCCCACAGGGCACACCCAGGACGGGGAGGGGGCAGAGCGGAACCCAGGGGCCTGGACATTGCCCGTCCGTTCCCCGGCTATGTGGACCTTACACAAGCCACATAACCTCTCTGAGCCTCAGCTTACTCATCTGTCAAATGGGGATCACAGCAGTACCCTCCTCAGAGGGTGATTGTGGGGAGTCTATGAGACCATCCATGCAGTGTTGGCTCAGAACCCAGCTCCTAGTAGGTGTTACTGTCATCATCATCTTGTCTTCATCCTCATCCTCATTATCCTCACCTGGCCTTCAGGAGTCATGGGCCTGAGCACTGAGTCATGGTGTCCTCAGAGCCCAGCATAGGAGGTGATCACTGGGGGCCGTTTTCGAGGCTTCCCACTATACTAACACATCGTATCAATGAGCTGGCGGGTGGGGAACTGGTCGTTCTGGAAAGTTCATGTCCTGTCCACTGGGGACAGCTGCTTCTCCAGCCCAATCGCTGCCCAGTTATGCTGACCCAGGGTTGCCAGACCTCGTTTTCAAAGAAAAGCTGGAAATCTAGATTCTTACATGAATTCTCCTGATTCCTAAACATTTCCAAGAAATGAAAAACAATGAGCTGGGTTGGCCTGGTCATTGCAGGATACTTGTAACCGAAGCATTTAAACCCTGGGGGCCTCCTCTGCCCCTGCTTGGGTCAAGTGCAAAGGGCTGGCTGAGGTGGGGCCCACAGTTACCCAGGGCTGAGGGGCAAGGCTGGGATGAACGCCTGGGGGCATCTCAGCGTCTCTCTGGCCACAGGGCAGCAGTTCCTGCATGCAAAGTATCAGAGGTGGGTGCAGGTCCATCTCCGGGGCTTGAGGAGGTCCGTGTTCCAGAACTGGCGGCAGGCAGCAGCTCGTCGGAGACACCCAGTGGACCCCCCAGAGCAGCTTCTACTGCACAGGTGGGTGGGCCCAGGGCTGGGAGGATGAGGGTCATCTCCACTCTGGAAAAAGCAGAGAGACAACTCAGGGGACCTAACGAGGGAGCCATAGAGTCATGACCACCGACCTTCCTTTACTTGCTTTGTTCGAGGGGTGCCCACCTGATGCCCTGATGAGCCCCAGGTCTCCAACTCCTGGCCAGGTCAGTCCTTTGGTTTGAGAGGACACAGGAAAGCTGAGGGAAGTCCATGCCTCCAACATCCACCATAATGTGTGTTCCAATGTGTTGCCCATGTCTTGTTTGAGCACAGGCAAGTTCTACTCTATACAGTTGCCAAAAGAGCGAGCTCTTCATCTAAACAGAGATGTTCTAGTAAAACGTATATAGCTCATTCGTGCAGAGTTAAAAGCAGCGGGGACAGATGATGCTTCCTCCCACCGTTCAGCTACAAATTCGCAGATGTTCACGGTGTCCCCGCACGGGCGGCCGGCCATTGACGGCGGATTACGGATACTGAACAGATACAGCTGAACAGTGGGCAGTTTTTTTGGCCCTTCCTGGAGTGGGCACTGTGCTCCCCTCACCAGCCTCCTGCCCCCGAGAGGGCTTGTGAGGGGAGACCAGGCCTGGCTGCCCCCCCGCCCCGGTGGCACTGGCACTTGACCCCACACCTGCTATGTTCCCACAACCTCCTGGGAGCACCTGCCCTCCTGAGTCTGCCTGCTCGTGCGGAAGCCCTGAACCAAAGCCAGCACTTTGACCCTTTACACATCGGTTCCTACGTTCTGAAGGCACAGGGTTGTGTATGCAAAGCCACGTATAACCTAGGACACTTTGGGGCGGCATCTGCGGGTGCGATTTGGAATAAATGGGACTTTTGATGCTGAAAGCCAGCTGGGCCTCTCCTCTGCTCCTGTTTTTCAGCCACGTCCAGGCCTGGTGTGGAGCTGAGAGAGATACAGGGGTGGTCCCGGCCACGGGAGCCTCTCAGGATGGCCCGAGAAAGGCCGTGGGGGCCACAATTGCCATGTGGCAGGATGCTCGAGTGGCCAAGGCCTGGGCACAGGAGCAGTTTGTGGCCCGGGCCTCCGTGGCCCGCTGGAGAAGCCACGTGCAGGGGGGGCGGGCGGACAGGCAGCTGAGCAGGGCCCGGGCCCGGCAGGCCTTCGTAGCATGGCAAGCAGCTCTGGGCCAGCGCCACAAGGCCCGCCGCCTGGCAGAAGGCAGAGTGGCCCTGTGCCGGACACAGCGGGTGCGTGAGTCCCGCCTACGCCGGGTCAGCCGAGCCCGTGCTGCCCAGAAGCTAAGCGCCAGGTGGGTGCCTGTGGCCAGAGGGCAGCTTCCAGCTCAGTCTGTTTCTGAGGCCTTGAGCTTGTTGTTGGCAGAGGTAGAGGGTATTTGGTGGCTGGTGACAGGGCTCAGGAGGCTGGGGTCAGAGGGAGAGGCGGTCCCAGCCGCTGCAGCTCATCCTGGGGTCCAAGTCCAGACCTGCACTTTCCAGCAGTGCAACCCCTCTCTGAGCAAGTCTTTGAAGGTCAAAGGAAAATAACAGGCCTGCCTTAGAGAGAGAATGCATGGGAGCACTCGGCTCAGGGGTCAGAAACACAGCAGGTGCTCATTAAACAGTGCTCTTGTGAGGGAGGGCGAGGCACAGTGTAGCAGCAGGACTGCCCGCTCTCTGTTGCCTCAACAAGATGCTTGTCCCTGGTGTGTGATGTTCTGCTGCTCTCTGGGCCTCTTTTAACCAGATTTCCCCAGAAGAGGGATGAGGGGAGGAGCACCAGTGCGGGCTTAGCCTGGAGGTCCCCGCCCAGCAGGGGACTCCTCGCCCACTGGCGAGGGCTGGGAAGGGCCCCCTACAGCCCACCACACATGTGGTTTCCTCCCTCTCTCCCAGTGTCCTAGAGGCCTGGGCCCAGTCGGCAGCCAGGGGCCATGTCCAGCGAGCCACCATCACCCAATTCCAGCAGGCTGGGTCCAGACGCCTCCTGTGGACCCACTGGGCCCAGTGGCAGGCAGCGCTGCTCAGTATGTGGTTGGAACCACAGGCGGAGGCCCAGGAGGCCCGTGCAGTTGACCTCAGGCAGTGGCCCAGGGTGGCCAACAGAAGGCGCCTCCTAGCGCTGACCAACACTCCAGCCCCATGGAAGCAGGTGAGACAGCCTAGGTAGGGTGGGAGGTCCAAAAATGACCTGAGGGCCAGTGGCCTCAGAATCAGCTTGCTTCAGCCCGTGGTGGCAAACGTGGCTGGATACTTATCCGGGGGACCCAATGGCCTTATGGACACTACCCCTACTAGGTTCTAGAACAGCCTTCTGGCTCTGGAAGACTGCCATCTTTGGGTCCATCAGCAAACATTTACTGAGCACCTACTGAGTGCCAGCCCAGCACAGGTCTGCCACAAAGACAAATACCGTGGTCACAGTCTATTAGGGAGACAGACACCTGAACTCATATGTACCCTGGTGCAGCCTAGAGTCAGGTACATGGGGACAGGAACAACTATTCGCCAAGTCCCTTTTGGTCCTTATTGGAAAAATTAAACACGCTCACTACAGGAAAATCAGGAATTACAAAGGAAATGTTGCTTTCATAACTCCCTCCACCCAAAGACAACCACCAGTCCCTCTCCGGACCAGAAGCAGTTAGTTCTGGGGCGCCTGGCTGGCTCAGTCAGTGGAACACATGACTCTCGATCTCAGGGTTGTGAGTTCAAGCTCCATGTTGAGTGTGAAGACTACTTAAAAATAAAACTTTTAAAAGGGAAAAAAAGAGAAACAGTTCTGACACCCTCAAATGGTGACAATAGCTTAATGGCAAACAGGACTGAAGAGGCCAGAATGAAAGGCAGGCACAAGAAGGGACACCGCATTGCAGTCTAGGGACATGTCATTGGAGGACACACAGCCCCAGAGTTACTGGCAGGCCACACAGTGTTCCTAAAGATGAACTGGAATCATCTAGAATCCTGTTTCAGAATGCCAGGAAGCATGTAATAGATTCTAGAAAGGTTCTTAGAAAAAAGATTTAAAAAAAAATTTTTTTTTAAAGATTCCATTTAGAGAGAGAGCACACGCGTGTGAGTGCAAGCAGGGGCAGGGGCAGAGGGAGAGAGGATCTCAAGCAGACTCCACACTGAGCACGGAGCTCGACACAGGGCTCCGTCTCACGGCCCTGAGATCATGACCTGAGCCAAAATCCGGTTGGACATTTAACTGACGGAGCCACCCAAGCACCCCTACGTTGTTTTTTAAAACGGAATTGAAAGGGCCTAACTTTGGTTATTTGCAGAATCCATATACTCACACTTGGGGGGCTATGGCAAGAGCAGATTCTGGGTGCTCAGTATTTTATTTCTAGATCTGTGTCATAAGACAATTTTATTTTCAGTCTGTTTAAAAATACTAATATTCCATTCTTATCACCAAAGGCAGGCGGGATCCCATGTGCTGACGGGAGAAACACAGGCATAATGAAACCAAAAGTAAATGCCGGGAAGGATAGCTAGGGTGCTTGGCTCCAGGGCCCCCCCTCTCTACCACATGCACACACGCACCCAGGCGGCCCTCACCGAGCCACACCAGCGCTATTATGCCTCCTCGTGGCAGAGAGGCCCTTTGAGAGCCCCTGGTCCGTGGTAGAGCAGTGGCTGGGCTCGGGCTCTGGAGTCAGATGGCTCCGAGACAGGGGGCCTCAGGCAGGTAATCTCACTTTGTAAAGCCCAGGTGGGGAGAGAAGCCCTGCTCACAGGCTGCCAGGGCACGGGTGAGCGCTCACCAGGCGTGGACCAGGTCCGCCCCTCTGCTTGAGTCTCCAGCCACGCTCGGAGGACGGGGCAAGAGGCAGTGGTGTGTGCCCGTGGCCCTACTCCTCCCAGGCACCTTCCCTGCCTCCTCTGGGAGCCTCGGGGCCACACAAGAGGCGGCGGCCCTGCTTCTGGTCAGGGGCAGGACACGAAGAATCCTGCCAGGTTGCCTGGGATGCAGGGGGTCCAGGCCCATGGGGTTCAGGCTTTCCTCTCTGGCTGTTCCCTCAGACCCACTGCTTCGGGACACTGCCCGGCCCAAGCCAGCACCACTGCCACGGCGGACAGAGGAAGCAGAGAGAAACGTCCTGGGCTCAGAGTAAGGAGACCTGTCCCAGGGGCCAGACAGCTCACAGGCCTGGAAATGCTTTTTATGTACGGGTTTTGTTAACCTCTTCTCCCAGGCAGCAAAGAGCCCCCCCTCTGCAGTGCCTTCCCGCGCCGGTGGCAATGGCCTGGATGCCCCGGCCAGACCCAAGGCTGGCCCCCTACAAGACCAGGAGGGGACTGCAGCTCTGAGGCCGGAGCCCTCAAAGGCCAAGGCGAGGCCGCTAAGAGACAGCTGGGGTAAGAGCAGCTGCGCCTGCGCCTGTGAGTGGGGTGGGTGGGCCCGGGGGCAGGGCCCGGGCCAGGCTGAGCTGGGGGGCGGGCCCTCTCTCAGGCCAGTGCTCATTCCTGGAGGATCCACGGGGGTCCGTGGCTCTGCCCTTCTTCCCGGTCACGAAGGGGTCCTGATGCTCTTGGCTATCGGGGTGCACGCCAGGGCCTCTCCCCCCCAGGAGGAAGTACCTGCAGCGCTGGCACCGTGAAGCGCCAATTCGCCGGCTCCGGGGCCCCCAGCGGGCCAGGCACCTGGCCGCACCCGGGCAGCACCGGGTAGATGCTCAGGGCGCCGAGCAGCTGGCATGGACGCTGGTGAGTGGGGGCAGCCCCTCCCCAGCCTCAAGCTGATCTCGCAGCTCACCCCGTCCCCGACCCTAACTGCTAGAAATGACGTCTCTCAAAGTATCTTGGTCTCTGTACGGATCAAGTCTGAAAGCTTGGGGTCAGGTGCAAGGATCTGCATTAGCGCACCTTAAAGGGCACCCTGCCCCCCGCCGCCCCGTCACAGCCCCTTCCTCCTGGTGCTGCAGAACGGTAGGGGGAAGACACAGCAGAGGGGCTGGGGGGCAGCAGCGGCCCGGCCGGGGCCTCTCACTTGCCACCCCCACAGCTGAGGCAGTGGCACCTGAAGTGGGCCTGGCGTGTGTGGCGGCGGCGGGCCCTGCGGCTATGGGTGGCTCAGCGATTACAGCAGCAAGAAGGTGACCGGGTCCTTTCCCAGGTACGGGGGGTGGCCCCCACCCCCCAGCAGCTCTTCCGAGCTGGGGGCCCTCCTTGTCACCATCCCCCAGGGCCCCTCCATTTTCAGGGGCAGGGTCAGTTCCATTAGAGAAAACATAGCTTGGGTTTCGATTTAGCTGGCGATCATGTGCTTGGCCCAGGCCTACCCAGCCACTTGGTGTAGGAACGAGGCTTGGCCACAGCATGGCTGCCACTCACACTAGCCCATGTTGGGTATGGGTCCCTAAGTGCCCCCTCCCTTATCTGCCCCACTCTGAGCATAGGTTCCCAGACCTTAAGTCAGATCTGTTCTGAGCCTGTGCATTAGGCCTGGGGCAGAGCTGGCTGGCGGGGAGGCGGGGGGGCTGGGGTGGAGGCGGATGGGGGGGGTCTCCTATTCCCTCTGGGGAGAGAAGGAACAGGGCACAGGTGTTAGCCTAGCACATACAGCAGACCCAGGAGGGAGCCAAATAGCCTTTCCTTCCTCCTCCCCGATTCCAGGCCTTGGAGAAGTGGCGCCAGCACCTGGCAGCCAGGGGCTGGAAGAGAGGAGCCACCAGCGGCCTGATACCCGAGCCAGGTGGGCATCAGGAACCTGGGAGCAGGCTGGAAGCAGCTCGAGCCCGTGTGTGGTGGACTTGAGGCGGAGCAGGGGACCCAGCTGCAGCTGTGACTTGTTCCCATAGAAAGAAAAACAACACTGAGCCCAGCCTCCCTAAGGAAGGAACCACGCTCCACCCATCAGGGGAGTGCAGCCTGGTGACAGAGGGGCCAGCTCTCTGAGCTCTGAAGGACAATAAAACACAGTCCTTAGTCCTCGCTGCTTCTCTTGCTCAGCGTCTCCTAAGGGCCGCCCCTCTGCCTCGGTCAGCCACCCTGGGAAGGAAGCGAAGAGGGTACAGCCGTGACTGTGCCCGCCTCTTCTGCCATCAGGCTGCTCTTTGGGCACCTACCCCCACTCTCCTCCTGCTGAGCCAGCGAGGACCAGCAGGCAGGGACCGGGACCAGGACAGGGAACAGCTTCTATGCATCTAGCAGTCATTGGCCACTGGCAGTGGGGCTCGAAGGCTGACTCCTGGGGAGCGCTGCCAGGCAGACCGCTTCGGGAACAGGCTGAGCAGATGGGAGGAGGTAGCTGGTGCTAAGAGGTCCCATCTAAAAAACTAAGCCAGGAAGAAGTCAGTCCTGCTCAGTTGAGCCTTAGCTTTGCCCTTGACAGTAATAGGCAGGGTATCCTTCCATGGCCAGGCGGAAAAAAGGGCAGGCCAAGGGCTTCACCAAGTATAAGGGTTCAGATGCCTTTAACCTCTACGAGGTACTTTCCCTCTTGAACCACCAGAATACAGAAAAGCAGCACAGTAGAAAAGTGAAAGCCCAGCTGGGCTCTCAGGCAGCCAGGGGCAAGAAATGCTTGCCTTATCGGGTTTCAGGCCAAGGCCTGGCGGGCGGCCTGCCAAGCAGGTGGGCAGGGCAGGGATCTGCCCCTCCAGCCACAAGCAGGACCACCTCCGAGATGAGCGGGGGCGGGGGGGGCCCTCCGCTCGGCCGGTCTCTTCGGCAGCACCGTAAGTGCCTGCCACCCGGGTTCACTGCTGTCCCCGCAGGTCCGAATGCAAGGTCCCAGGAACTGCCCTGGTTCAGGGGCTCGGTCAGCAACAACCACCCCCTCTTCTTCTCCTCAAGGAGGATGTTGTTCCACCCACGAGGTCCTCTGCGGAGGGAGGTGCTCCTCATATAGGGCACAGACTCTAGGCTGAGCAAGGAAGACCAGCCTCCCTCGAGGGGCTGGCTCCGGTCCAGCCAGAGCGTCTAGCTGCCATCACCACGTGAGGAGTGGAGGCCGGGGCTTGGGGAGAGATGAAAGAGGAGGGGTCCCCAGGAAAACTAGGATTGGGGAGGAGGAAGGCAGGACACCAGTGGGCTCAAGCCAAGGACACGAGGGTGCAGGATCATAGAGCCTCTGCCCCTTGCTCTGGCGTGGGCCTGTTGAGAAGTTCAAATGTATCTTCTACCACCTGCCAGAGGCAGTTGTCCAGCGGAAACTCATTGTCCACCAAGTTGACCAGGAAATAGTTGTCGTGGATGTACTGGATGATCATGCGGGACGGAGACTCCTCCTCATACAGCTTGCCCCACTGCTCGATCCACAGGGCGAAGGCTTCATCCTGCACCCACACAGACAGGCGGGCAAGGTGAACAGAGCTGCCCTTGGGTCAGGACTGGCTCCATGCTAAGTGCCCCCCAGGGCCTCTAAGCTGCTCAACAGGACATTTCCAGAAATAGAGTAAGGCCCACTGCCAAAGTCGCCTCCCATCCCCCAGGCCAGAAATCAACACCCTGAGTCAGAATCAGAGCACATCTGGGAAGGTAGCGCCCCCCCAGCCCTGGGGGCGTGGCCCCCATGACACAGCCTGCCTAAGGTTTGCAGGGTGAGCAGGGCAGACCCGCTCCTGGGCTCCTGGACCCCTTACCTTCCAGAACATGAAGCTGACGGGATCGACCACTGTAGGCTGGATGATCTCTCGCCCAGGGAAGATGCCCCATGTGACTGCGTTGGGCTGCAGCTCAGGGGCATTGGTGATGTTTTCACCCTGAGGGCAGATGGGCGGGGGTGGGGGGGGGGGGGGGGCGGAGCACCCCGGGGCCTAGACACTGCAGTCCTTTTCCTGCCTGGGAACTCACAGGGGTGGGGTGGGGGGTGGAGCACACTTTGCTCCATCCCCTCCACCTGCCCCTCCTAGCCTGGCAGCTCCTAGAACGGCCGGGGGCTGGGCACTTCCTTCCTCCTCCCTGCCCGGGCTCCACATGCCCGGGCATCACATCCCCCACATCTGGTGGCTCCCGCTGACTCCTGCAGGGTCACTCTACGGATCTGTGGATCTGTTGCCGTATCTGCCCAGCCAGGCTGCTCTTTGCTACTCAGACTGCCACAGGGGGCTCTGATTCTAGTCTCCCTGGTTCCATTATCCACAGCCCTGTCCACCGTGACCTGTCTATGACAAAACATGGAGCCAAGCCATTGCTGCTCAGAAAGGCTCCCTCTCGCCTTCAGGGGAAAACCAAATTCCCAGCAGGCCTTCAGGGGAAAACCAAATTCCCAGCAGGACAGTCAGTACTTTTAGCCTTACTCTGAACCCACTCAGCAGTCCCTGAAGGCTGCGCAGACAATGCCTTTGCACGACCTCCTCCCTTTCCCTGTGAAGCCTTCTCCTTGTCCTCAAAGATTCCAACCACATGGGACCCCTCCAAGCCTTCCCTGACCTCTCAGATTAGACATTCCTCCCCTGGGTCCCCAGCATCCTATACTGAACCTTATTGTTAAAAATGCAACCAGATGTGTAATTACCCACAGACTGGGCCTCCTCCCTAGACCGGGGGAGGTGCCCTCTGAGCTGAGGGCAGGAGCCTGGCTCTGGGTATACGTTTCCACCATGCCTGGCCCGGGCTAGGTGCTCAGCGCTCGCCGAGGGGAGGTGTAAACACAGTGCCTTCAGTCCCGGAACTCTGGGCCTGTTGAGCGCCGTCTAAAGCCCGGAAGCCAGCCTACCTTGACGTCCACGATGTGGTAATTAACCCGGAGCTCATACTTCTTCAGCACCTGCAGAAGCGCCCCCACCGTCTCTCGGGAAGTGAAGAACTCCAAGTAGGCCTGTGGCAGGGGGAGAGGTACAGCCACATCAAGCCCAGTCCTTGCACAGCCCTGCTCCGTGTGCACCGTGACTCTGGACGCTGGCCCTCCGAACCACCCCAGGGAGGCGCCCACGCAGACACGTGTGGCAGGACTTGAGACACTGGGGCTAGTGTGGCCACGTGGATTGAATCTTGAACTGAGAGCAGGCGAATGCAAGCAAGGGGGAGGGGAGCAGGTACGTGGGATTTCTTGGTCTGGACAGGTCTGAGGGGCATCTGCCACCCTTCTCCCAACCAGTGAAGGCCCCACAAAGAGGCCACTTTAGAAGCCGGACGGGAGGCCCCGTTTGGTAAGCTGAGACACGGGAGCGAGTCTCATCCCAGCCTCCCCACTCACTGGAGGCTAACATGGACACGGAGGGCTTCTCGAGCACCAACTGCCTGTCAGGGATGAGGCCGGGTTCATAGCCTGCAGGGGGAGCACTATTACCCCCATCTCACAGATGAGGAAACTAAGTCCGGAGAAGTTGAGCAACCTGGCTGCACTGAAGATAAACAGCAGAGCTGGGACTCAAACCCAGGTCTTTCAAACTCCAGAGTGCCCGGGCTACAGTTCTAGAATGTCGTTTTAACTCCAGCAGCCCTAGGAGAAAGGTGTCAACTCGGGACACCAATTACAGTTCCATTTAGTGAATGCTTCCTACGTTGTTCCCATATGCCAAGCATTTCGGTCCCAGAATGTGATGGGATCTATCCCCATTTTATGGAAGAGACAGCTGAGGCTCAGAGCAGTCAAGAAACCTGCATACCCAGGTCTGACTAAAAACGTGAGCTCCTGTCCACTCTGATCCTCTGCCCCTCACAATAAACAGACCCTGGGGAGGTAGGCTTCTCTGTCCCCATCTCTGGGGAACCCCTGGGGGCCGGCCGAGGTGGAACAGTTCTGTATGTCCCTGCCGCACCTTCTGGAAGACATAGCCCCCACTGGGGCCCCAGCCCACAATGGGGTCGGAGGATGGTTTCCCATTGATGTTGGGCTGGGAGTTGATGGTGAGGATGCCCTGCCGGTTCACTCGCAGCAGCTCCTCCTTCATCAGGCTGGTCTCAGCCGCCAGGGGCTCATCATTCCAAGGTAGGCAAGTCACCTGGGGGAGAGGGTGAGCCGGGCTGGGGCCATGATCACACCAGACACCCTGGGCTCCCTCCCTCTCGCGGGCTCCACCTGTGCGTCTGTCAGCCCTTCTAGGCGCCCCAGGTGGGGACTTCCCAACTCACCCTCCCTTTTGCTGAGGTGCCACATTCAGACAGAGAGAGGGGAGGCTTGGGTGGGGGCGGGGGCAGTGTGAGTCACAGCCCCGAGGTCTGGCCCACAGGGAGACAGGGCGGGGGATATAACCAGGGATCCCACCCCAGCATTACTCACCTTGTGACCATGTTGGTTGGGCTCTCCTGAGAGGTAGCAGGCAAAGACTTCAAAGACACTTTCTTCACTGGTCAGCTCCTCCCCCCACATCTTCAGTAGCTCTTCCCTTGGGGACTTACTCTTCAGGTAGAAGAGGTAGTAGTCCTTCAGCTCCCCAAAGGCTGGAGAGGAGGAATTGCCCCTGGCAGAGGAGGTGCCCAGAGGGCAAGGCATACTCCTGACCTGGGGCTCCTGACAGAGGGACAGTTGCACCCACCCGCCCAGGGGACATTCCTGTGAATCCTGTCCCACACCGCTCCCCAAAAAGCAAGCCAATAAGCAGGCAAATTCCCTCTGCCTCCCTCCCAAGAAACAGGATACACTTGCAATGGGTCGCCTGCAGGTGCTCACCAGCGGCCGTTGGGGAACTCATCCCACTCCTGTGTGCGGTAGATGTAACTCTTTGGTCTGGAGGCCCAGAAGATGGGACGTACATCTTCCTCCCGGCGCTTGGGGTGGGCACTGACAGCCCAGGGCAGGGGACGCCTGGGTGAGAATGGAGACAGAATGAGTAAGGGATTGGCTAGAGGAAGCAGGAAGGGGTGGGGACACCACTCAGCCTGACCTCTCTGATCTGACTGTGCATGGAGCTCCCACTGAGACAGAACCCCTAAGTGTACGGCTCGCCATGGCAGACATTCCTCTGTACCGCCGTGGTGGCCAGCACTGCTGGGGCAGGCTCATGCTGTGACCTCTCTCTGACTTTCCTGTGCCTCCCAGGCCCAAATTCAGGGCCAGTGGCTTCACCTGGGGTCCTCAATCCACATGCCCAGACGCTTCAGCACCTCTGTGGTAGCCATCTCACGGTTGAGGGTATAGAAATGGAGGCCTGGCACCAAGCCACTGGTCAGAAGTTCCTGGCACAGGCTCACGGCCTGCTCAATGCCATAGTTTCGGATGGCATCATCATTGTCTTTGATTGGCTCAATCACGTCCTTGATCTGCTGCGGTACCTCCAGCTTGGACAGTTTCACGAGCTGCCGAAGGGAGTGGTAGCCCTGTACAAGACACAGGGGCTGTGGGGCGCCATCTCCCAGCCCGACTCTCCCCTGAAATACTTACCGCCCTTTCCAACCCCACCAGGCCTCCTGGCCAACTGTAGTGTGACACAGAGTGACTCAGGAGAGTCAGTCCAGATTGTAGGAGCACCCCCGCCTTGTCCTGCTTCTTCCGCTCAGTACAGAAGCTGCCTACAGCATTCCTGCCCTCAGGCTGAGCTAGCCCTTCCGCCCCGAGGTGTATTTATTGATAACCCAGTGGGCATCAAGGCCAGTGGCTCCCAAGCTGCACTGATCATCAGCACCACCTGTAAAATTTAGTAAGTAATATGCAAGTTCCCAGGCCCCACCTCAGACCTATTAAATCAGAACCTCCAGACAGGGGATCTGAAAATCTATCTTTCAAAAAAGTTTTTCAAATGATTTTGATGACAGTCAAGTTTAGAAAACATTGATTTTACCAAGATTTATAATGAGAGTTATAATCCCTTTTAGGGACACTTAGCAGCCCCTCCAACAGACACTATTGCTGTTTTGGAGGCAGGGAGGTAGATTAGAGGTGACCAAAGTGGGGTGGCATGTTGCAAGGACTGGAGCATCTGTCTGAAGGGAAATCTACTGAGCATCAGAGATTGGCATTTCACCCCAGGGCCCTGGCCTGTGCTAGGAGGGGGATGGAGGGAGTCCACGGCCCTCCTGGGACCCTCACCTGAATAGGAAAGATTCCGGGGAGGATGGGGCAGGTAATGCCTATCTCGCTGCAAGCCTTAACAAAGTGGAAGAATGTGTCAGCCTCAAAGAAAAGCTGGGTGATGATGAAGTCGGCTCCTGCGGATACCTTCTCCTTCAAGTACTTCAGGTCAGCCTCAAAGCTCCCTGCGTCGGGGTGGCCTTTGGGGTAACCTGCCGACAGGGATGACAGTAGGGAGAGGCTGGCTCCCACGTGTTCAAGGTGAGTGAGGAAGAGACCAGAAAGCTGGGAGCCGAGAGCTCTCTGTCTCAGAGGTTCTGGGCTTGTCCCTTGCAATACCACAGCACAGACAGGCCGAGACGGTGAGTGGCTGTGCTTCTCGCTCTGGACATGACCCTTGGTGAGAGGTGGCCTAGGGCCACCTGCCCAAGAGCTGGGGGGATGGCACCAAACTCCCCATGCCATCCTGCCTCAGGTCCATGGCAAGCAGCCGGGCAAATCCGGCCGGCACGCTATGGCCACAGAAAAGAGAAAATGTCGCCTTCAGCGTGGGTCTGGCAGCACCTGGGCTCCTGGGTTGGAGTCTGGGCACTGGATTCAAACCTGTACTTTCAATTTAACATGAAAATTACTCAGGGATCCAAGAGAGTGGACATTAGAAACCATGTTACCCAGGGAAGAACTGAAGAAAGTGGTGATGTTTCCCCTGAAGGGGAGAATGGAGAGAACACTGGAACTACTTTCAAAAGCCCAAAGGTCTGTTGCAGAGAAAAAGGAATTCACCTTCATTAAGTTCCTTACTAGTCCTAGTCTGTGTTGCTTCTGATGACAGAGCCAGGATCGGTCCCAGAGAGCTGCCTAACACTGGAACGAGTGGCCCCACCAAGTAACAAGCTCCTGGAGACCTCAAGCCGGGGAGGCCGAGGATGGGATTCCAGAACTGCTTGGAAGGCAGGACCACACATCACGTGAGCTCCTTACTAGCTCGAGTAAGTAATCCTAGGACTGCTTCCTTCCCTGAGCAACTGAACTCACAGGCAGCCGTGCTTGGTGTTTGCAAAGGACGACTGTAGGCCTTCAGAAAGCTATAGGAGAGCACTAGCTTCCTGAGCCTAAGCCCTGGGCAGGACGCTGAGCCGGGCTGCTGGAGAGCCAAGCTGCTTTGCCGTGATAAGGTCCTTCTGTTCTGCAGAAACCCCAAGTCATCAAAAATGAATATAAAAATTCTTGTCTCAGGGGGCAAAGGGGTAGGACTGAGCACCACGATTTCACTTTCAATAACAAAGCTATTTTTCCAGCAGGAATTTCAAAAACAAGGTTTTAATAGCTGAAACTATAACTCTAAATCCTCAGTATCACCAAACACATGTAGCATTTGCTTACATTTAGATTTTGCCCTGTTTACTATGTTTTCTGTCACAGCCAACGTGTTTCTCAACCCAATCATCCTGCTCATCCACTTTATGACAGGCAAAGCCCCAGGCCCCTCGGCACCTACAAGCTCACAGCTTAGCCAGTCTCCATGCACGACCACCTAATGCCTACTGCACATGTGCACGTTCCCCATTTACTGACCAAATGGTGGCCCGTGTAAGCAGTGAATGCTTGAACAGGGGGAAATGCTCACTATGTTCCTAACTCATCGGGGCCTCCCAGACTCACCTAAATGCCCCTGTTGACTATGAAGAGTGGATATGCACATGAGGGCCTGGGACTAGGTTCAAAGCCACCGGCAACAACTAGCTTCCTTGAGGCCATATGGGTTAGTTTTTTAAATTCACGTCACTTTGATATACTACTCCAGAACATAGCCTGTTTGTTTTAATATAAAAATTAATGTAAAAATGATAGGATTCCCCCCAAAAAAACTTTGAGAAAAACTGTCATGCCGAGATGGTGTGTCAAGTTAATCCCTGGACTTCTTGCATCCCTGGCACATGCTGCCTCACCATACCCAAGCCCCGGCTCGAGAAGCTGAGGCCGAATCCCAGTGAGTGGGGTAAGAGGGAAGGCCACCTCATCCATTTCGAGGACGTGAACCTTGCCTCTTGGCTGTAGCCCGTGGAACTGGAGCTGAGCCGATCCAATGCTCTCTCCTGAGAATTTGGACTGACTCATACCTGTCAGTCTGTCTGGACTATTGGCTGGAAGAGGCCATGTGCACTCAGGGGCAGGCGGCTGGTCCTGTGTGTGCAAAAGTGTACATATCAGGGCTACCGGAAGTGTGGAGCACGGGTGCAGTGGGAGGCAGAGATGGGGGGGACTCTGTGGCTCCAGACAGAAGGAGGGAGGCCTTAGTGTCTCACTGCTTCTGGGTCCGGGGCCTCGTGAGGTCAGGTACCATTTTCTGACAGGGGTTCTGCAATCCCCTGGCCTCCCACCCCCCGTCTTAACAAACGTCCCTTTTTTGTTTTAAGAAGAACAGGGCTCGGAAGCAAGCTAAGAGCACGAAAAGGCAGAGGGATAATAAATAACTTAAGGGCTGGCGGCAGCCTGGCAGGGGCGGGTGACAGAATGAGAGCGAGGGCACTGTGTGATGAGCCTCTGAGCCGCCCGCCCCTGCGCCTGGGGTCACCGGGTCCCGAACTGAACGCCGGCGGGCCTTCTGTGCCTCTCTGCGCGTGTCACGCCTTCCCTTCCCTGTCCCTCGAGAAGGCCCAGCCACTCACCTGCCACACAGATGTCGAAGTAGTCCCCGAACTCCCTTCGGATGTGCCTCACCAAGTCCGCCGCATAGCTGAAGCCTCCCTCCTCCTCTTCCCACTGGTCACCCACGGGGTCTGCAGGGGTGACAGAGGCCACGGTCACTGGGCCTCACCCACGCTCCAGACGGCCTTTGTGCTCCTTCTCCCTACCCCACACCCGGGGCGGCAGCCTCCTCTCCAAGTGTGTGTCTGCTCCTCCCAGCGTGGCACTTGGCAAATGGCGGCCGGGAAGACAGCGGCCGCCCTGTCAAGCACGTTCCGAGCCCCGACTCCGCGGGCAGTGTGCCGGCCGCACTGAGCAGGGCACAGCTGCTGCTCTGGGGCTAGTCTGGAGCATCTGAGACCCCTTCCCTACCCAGATCTGGGGGTGCTCAGGCACCCTCACCCAGCCCCACTGCTCACTCTCCCACCCTCTTGGAGCCCTTGCCTCCCGGGAGAATCTTCTACTCAACTCAAGCGAGTCCTTGTGGGGAGCGCGAGGCCACAGAATCCCACCCAATCCGTCCCTCTTCCCACACTCGGGGGCGTGATGACCGCAGGTGCCAGAGACATGAGGAGCCGTCTCACCCCTGGGATCAGTGCCAGAACCACGCTCTTTGACTGGGCCCAGAGCCGGGCACGGCCAGCAATCGATGAAGCTGTGAGTGGCCAGGGCAGAGGGCTATCAGGCAGGGCCGCATTCCTGACGGAACTCCTACGCCGAGGTCAAGAGGTCAAGAAGTGCCTCCATCCGTGCGGCAGCGACAGTGCTCACTACCCACCACCCTCCTGACCCTACTGGCCGAGGGCACGCTCAGCGTGCCCAGTGCGGGGCCCGGAGAAACATAAAGGACTGTTCCAGGGACAGAAGAGGCCCTCAAGGAAGCAAGATCCCAGAGAGTAGAGGGCTGCCTCCACACCTCCCCTCAGCGCCAAGATGTTCTTCAGGCCCAGCCGCTTGGCCTTGTGCAGGTAGCCTGTGATCTGTTCCCGGCTCTGACAGCAGCAGGTCATGTGCAGGATGGTCTCCAGGCCACAGTAGTTCACGGCGGTGCTGGCAATCATCATGGAAGAGGTCTCCTTGTCTGAGCCGGGGTCCCCTGCTGGGTGCCAGGTCACATCTATGAAGAGGGGGCCTCCTGCCCCCATCCGATCAAACCTGTAGGAATTGCTTTCTGAAGAGGGGCTCCTGAGCACACCGCCCTTCACCACCTGCCCATGGGCTTTGGGAGGTAGGGAGACATCACGGGCAGGTCGTAATCAGACGACCTATATTCATATCTGGGCTCTGCTACTTATTAGCTGTGTGACCTTGGGAAAATTACCTAATCTGTCTGAGCCTCAGTTTTCTCATTTCAAAAACATGCCAGAAAACAGTACCTACTTCATAATAACGACACTGTGAAAATATTACAATAGATGACTCCACACACTGAACACTCAATCAATGCGAGCTCCTGTTACAATGATGATTTTTTTTTAAGGATTTTATTTGAGAAAAAGAGAGAGAGAGAGAATGAAGGGGGGTGGAGGAACAGAGGGAGAGGGAGAAGTAGACTCCCCGCTGAGCGTGACCTGAGATCATGACCTGGGCCGATGTCAGACGCTTAACAGACTGAGCCCCCCCAGGCACCCCAACAATGATTATTATTGCAGAGATTAACTGATATCAACAACGCAACCGTTTAGTGAGAGGGCAGCCCTGCAGCCTTTTCAAAGTGCTTGCACATGTATTATCTCGGGTGAGTTAAGACATTTCGACAGTCAAAGGTACAGGGAACTCTCAGAGTGGCAAGCAGAGGCTCACTCTAGGAAGAGGGAAAAAAGGTTCAGCAGACAAAAGTTTCCTTCATGCTACACCCCTCCCCCCATCGTGGTGCCAACCAGCAGGCTTCTAGAACACAGAAGAGCCACAGGTATGCACACGCGCCTGTCTGACCAGCTCTAACATGGTATTAAACACCCTTGGGCCGGGGTGCCTGGGTGGCTCAGTCAGTTGGGCGTCTGCCTTCGGCTCAGGTCCCAGGGTCCTGCAGTCGAGCCCCACATGGGGCTCCCTGCTCAACGGAGAGTCTGCTTCTCCCTCTCCCTCAGCTGCTCCCCTTGCCTGTGCTCCCTGTCAAATAAGTAAAATCTTCAAAAAAAAATCAACATCCTCATGCCTTTAAGCTTCAAAACTTTCAGAGCAACACGTGAAAAATGCCAACGGTAACATGCATAAACTTAAAAAAAAGGAACCGCAATTCATAAGGCGCTAACGTTAATTCGTTTGGCATTTCTAGATTTTGAAAGGCATTTAAGTTGAATTCCTAACTTACTGAAATGTTCTCCAAGCCACTGCTTTATGACTTCCTAAGCTGTATTCGTGCACCAGCCCCAAGTTCTGCCAAAGAATGCAGTCTGAGAGAATCAACATTTTTAACCCCTTGAAGAATGTGTCTAAAAATTTCAGATGCGGGGCGCCTGGGTGGCTCAGTCAGTTAAGCGTCTGCCTCCGGCTCAGGTCATGATCCTGGGGTCTGGGATCGAGCCCTGCATAAAGTCTGCTTCTCCCTCTCCCTGCCTCCCTGTCCCTCTCCCTGCCTCCCGCTCATGCTCTCTCTCACTCTCTCTCTCTCTCTCTCAAATAAATAAAATCTTTAAAAAAAATCCCAGATGCTTATAGGGACTTTTGCTGACAGCTGAGAAGCTGCAGCTCCAGTGGTCTACCCTGCTCTTTTCCATCCCCTCTGGCTGCCTTTTCCTGCCAGGTCAGAGTGTGGCCCCGCAGCAGGGCTACAGCTTTGCCTTCCCCCCCAGGGGGCCCCCTCATTCCGACCCCACTCCCCAACTACATCAACTCACCTTGAGATGAGATTGACAGCTCCCTCAGCCGTCCGAGGAGGGAAGAATTCCAGGGAGAACCACTTGTCACCAGATTCCATCCTTCGCCTCATCTTCTCCCTGAGTCTGTCGTGGCGCTCGGGGTCCAGCCCGGGCGTGGAACATCTCGAACTCTCCTTGGAGCTCTCGCTGCCGCTGCTGCTGCCCTCTGAGCGCGGAGGGGGGCCGCCATCCCCTCTGGGTTCGTTCACCATGGCCGGGTTCCTGCTGCACGGAGTGGGGGCAGGAGCGTCAGAGGGTAGGCAGTCAAGTCCCAGAGTGGCAGGGTCAAGTGAGATGCGGCATTTCCAGCAGGAAGAAGGCCAGGGAGGGTAAGGGTGACAATGCCCCCACCCAGTGGCTCCACATACCACAGCTGTGACTGTCTACGCCCTCCACAGCCCCTGGCTCCAAATAAACCAGCCCCACCCGGCACAGAAACATGCTCCTTCAGCCCAGGGATCCTCGGTGACAGCTACCTGATGGAGGGTGGCACTGAGAACCTCACCCTGCCGGCCTCCAAAGCCCACATTCCTAGGGAGGGGCTGCGGGGTCTGGCTGGGAGAACCTTGGGTGTTGGATGGTCCATCTCTGCCAGCTGGGACCCAGAGTGGGTGGGGAAGAAGAAAGAGGAAACCTCCCCAATGAGTGTGTTCCTCTGGGCGGAGGGAGCTGTGACAAGGGAAGAGCCCAGAGCTAGACTAGCTGGGGCCCTGCGCAAGGGGGCGGGGGCAAGGCTTCCAGGCGAGAGGGAGGGCTGAGGCTCTAGTTGCAGAAGCCGGCTGGAAGGAGGGCGCTGTTGATTGGAGACTGCAGGGGTTGGTGGATAGGAGGCCAACAGACGTTCAGGGTCACTGGATTACTCTCCAAAGAAGGCAGAGCCCAGCCTGGCCCTGCCTGGAACATCTCCTGTTACTTGAAACTGTCTGTCTGCATGCAGGATGGAAAGAGTGTGGGCATGACAGAGCAGCCAGATTTCTCCTGAGTTCGTGCTACTCCGAAAAAGACCCTGTCATGGGTTCGAACTTGACACTGGCTGGGTTCCACAAGTAACCGGACCCAAATTCAATTAAGGGCACGAATTCATGTCCTACTCAGAACAAAAGCTGTCCCATCTGTGCCTGCCTTCCAGGCTGTTCTCCTACACCCAGCACCCAAGTCAGTTAATTACAGTGACTGCACAGCCACCACATACAAAGCCCTGAGCCATGGCAACCACAGGCAGGCCAGCAGAGGGCACGGCGTCATTGGCCAGTTTGGTGGGAAAAACAAGACAAATACTTAAAAACAAGACAGAACACAACTCTTACACAGCAATGTGCAAACACCCATTTTTAGTAGTGAAAATCCAATGTGTGGTGACATGGGGCATCAGAGGAACAACCAGGCCAAGTTCATTCCTTTCAGGGAACAGCCACAGCTAAACCGGTGTTCTTAACTATTTTGGGGTCCTAGACGCCTGAGAAATTGATGAATTCCACTGCTCCTCTCCCCTGAAACGCACACAACACAAGCTCCAACGTCCAAAGTCAAGGAGTCAAGACCAAAGTAAAAAAAAAAAAAAAAACACTTGTACCAATGATTTTTCTTCCTTGGGATGCCCACCACTTTGAGCCTGACCTAAAACTCCAGCTCCTCAGGAGGGATGGCCATCAGGAGTAAGGAGAGGGAGAATATCAAGATCAACCTAGCTGACCTTTCTTCTGAATTCAAGAGAGCGGCTCATTGATTGTCTGCTGGAACAAAACCAAGAGAAGGGGAGGAAGCAGAACTACCTGCTCTTTCGTTTTACTTAAAAAAGACTTAACTGCATTCCTAGTAAGTGCCAAATATGTGCCTTTCTTCAACCTCGTTTCTCGCAGCACTTCTTACCCATCTTAAGCTGGACTCTCACAGCACCATAGGGTTGTAATTGTGGATTCACAGTTCTGTCTCCTCTCCAACCCCCCAGTTCCCTGAGACCAGGGCCCAATATCCTGCCCGTGGCATCCCCCATGCCCGGCGCAGTCCTCACAACCAGCCCTCAGTGAGCGCCAACGGGTCAAGCGCTGTCACTCTGTTCTCAAAATAGCCCTCTGCCATCTCCTGACCGCTTGCTTTATCTGTGCCAAGCACCGTGGCACGAATACGAAACCCACCCCGCCCAGAAGGGCCAGGGTGGACACCTGCGCGCAGCCCGCTGCACTGGCGCCGGAGACTGCGCCAGCGGCCTACAGGTGCTACAGCTGGGAGGCAGGTTTAAAAGGCCGGAGCCGGAAGGACGCCTCCGGCACCCGGCTCGATGCCCGGCTCGATGCCCGGCTCGAAGACCACGGATCGAGTCACCGGGTCACTGGGTCAAGGTGGGGGCGGGATCGCGGGCCCAGACCCGGTCCCAAGGGGCTGGGTCTCCACCCCGGCTCAGGGCCGCCTCCTCCCCCCCCGGTGTCCCCTCCGTCCAGGCAGGCCGGGGGCTGAAAGTGAGTTTTCCCTTCTGGGCTGGAGGTCACTGGGGGTCGCAGCCACTGGAGGTTACACCAGCTCCCCGGAGGGCTCGCGCAGAGGGGCGGGCCGCCCTCCCTCGCTCTCCGCCCCCGGGTGGGTGGTCTCCACTTCCCGGATAGCCCTCCCTGGGGAACCCCACACCCCGCCTCCACTCACCCTGCCGTCGCGGGTGACTCAGAGCGCGCGCGGCCGCAGCAGCTGCTAGACCGGTGTGTGGGCGCGTGCGGGGGGGCGGGAGGCGCGGGGGCGGGGCGCGGGGCAGGTGTCAGGTTGCTGAGGGAGGCGGGACGAGAGGGCGGAAACCATGCGGGCGGGCGACCGGAAGCTCCGCCCCCAACATGGCCGCGCCCAGAGGTCTCGTTGGAAGCGGTCCTTCCACCGTCATGTGACGCGGGCCCTCGCCCCACCCGTCTGCAGCCACTCCCGGTCTCCGTCCCGAGTTCGAGAGGACCACGTGACACTGTCGGGGCCAGTCACGTGAGGCGCGGATTCTGGGTGGGAGGGGGTTGGCGGAGGGTTCCAGAGCGGCAGTAAAGGAGGGAGATGGCGGGGTGCAGGGGGTCCCTGTGCTGCTGCTGCAGGTGGTGCTGCTGCTGCGGTGAGCGTGAGACCCGCACCCCGGAGGAGTTGGTAAGGAGCGGGCGGAGCCCAGCTGGGGAGGGGGCGGTTGCCAAGGGACGGCGAGAGGGCGTTGCCGGGGGGTGGGGCCAGGCCGAGCTGCGGCCTCAGGTGGCAGCGGGTGGGGCCCGGGCGCCGCATCCTAGGCTCTCGAAGCATCTGCCGCGCTTCCCGTGCTCAAGTCTGGGGTCTTTTCTCATACCCCCTCCCTGGGATCTGAGGGAGAATCCAGGCCCGCTGCAGTTAATCCCATCCATGTTTTCCTTTATTTCCATGTGAAAGGAGTTTTGAATGAAACGAGCGTTTTCGGAATGAGCCCCTTCACTGGACTTCGTGCTTATCCAAGCAGCTGGCTTAGTTTCTCCAGCCCTTTCTCACTGTATCCCTCACCTTTTCTGGGTCATTGATAATCCAGCTTCCCTCTGCAAAGGACCCTGGGAAAACTTGAGTTGCTGTGTCCCAGAGTTGACAGGTCCCTCCCTTCTGTTTTCAGATTCAGTACATTGTCCGATGGAACCTGAATTTTTTTTCTCCTTTATCTGGCATGGGAGATCTTTGATGTGTCCTGAAGACAAGAGTGGTTATTTGGAGAACGTATCAGTAGAAACGAAGAGCTCAGCTGCGTGACTATAGATAGCCACCGACATCACCCCCATCCCCCCCCCCCAATTTTTTTTTTGAGATCTTGTTCCCATTTGGTAATAGTTCTAGATGGTTTGGAAATTAGCAACAAATTTCTATAGATGCTCTGTCTTTTTCTACTTTTAACCATTTAAGTATTTAACCTTTTAACCATTCTGTGGATCTATTTTTCTAGACCATCCTCGGAGAAACACAGGAGGAGGAGGATGAGATCCTTCCAAGGAAAGACTATGAGGTGAGATTTCTTAGTTGCTGCCTGGGATAACAAGAGCAGTGAGTGAGCTGGTCACTTCAGACAGAAGCTTTAGGATTCTAAGGAGAGATGCTCTTTGACTGTCTCTCCCAGGGAGTGAATGAGTGAGAGGTAATTTCCCTCTCTGAAAGGGACTGTTTAACAAGCCCTTTTCTCACCATGACCCCAAAACAGGGTCTGATGTGTCTCTGTGCGTTCATAGATCTGTGGCACCTTAACCAAGATAGAGCATGTTTGCCATTAAACTATTTGCTTTTACAAGTAGAGACACAGAGTGAAAGCCACTGCAGCGTGTGCTCATAACAGGGTGGGACAGGAGACCTGCCTTCTCTTCTTAGAGAACTTATTTTTCAGATGATTGTTTCCTGCTCAAGGTAGCTTCCTCTGAAGTGCTCTTGACTGTCGTTCTGGTTCAAGTATGGGATTCTAAGAGTGTGTGTGTGTTTAGTAAGGTCAGTGCTGCTGGAGTAAAACCAAGTTTCCTTTTTTATCCTTTAGTCAGTTCCTGATAATGTTTCTGTGATTTTTGAAATAACAAAAACAAGCCATGGTTCTGATAGAGAATTCTTAAAGCCGTTTACAAAAAGAAGCTAGAGAAAAACCCATAACCCCACCCATTAAAAGATAACTGTGAACCTTACTGAATATCCTTTTCCATGCTTACATTCCTGCTGCTTTTTTGAAATAACAGAAGCGAGATTCTGCTACATAGACTATTTTAACATGTTTTCTTCTCAACTTGAAAGCAATCTTTGTATTGCTAATACATTTCTGCAGTATCTTTTTAAATAGAGGAATACTCTTTTATTCCACAGTTTATTCAATCTGATTTTTCTATATGGTGAACTAGTCTTGACTATCTTTTCTTCTTCATCCTTAATTGCTTCTTTGAGCAATTCCAGGAAGTATGATTAATCTTGTATATTTATTTATTTATTTAATTTTTTTTTAAGATTTTATTTATTTATTTGAGACAGAGAGAATGAGATACAGAGAGCATGAGAGGGAGGAGGGTCAGAGGGAGAAGCAGACTCCCTGCCGAGCAGGGAGCCCGATGCAGGACTCGATCCCAGGACTCCGGGATCATGACCTGAGCCGAAGGCAGTCGCTTAACCAACTGAGCCACCCAGGCACCCTAATCTTGTATATTTAATACGTCTTTGAAAATGTCATGTAGAGGGGCGCCTGGGTGGCTCAATTGGTTAAGCGTCTGCCTTTGGCTTGGGCCATGATCCCAGGGTTCTGGGATGGAGTCCCATATGGGGCTCCTTGCTCAGCGGGGGCCTGCTTCTCCCTCTCCCTCTGCCTCCTCCCCCCCTCCCTCTGCCTCCTCCCCCCTGCTCATGTTCTTGCTGTGTCTCTCTCAAATCAATAAATAAAACCTTTAAAAAAAAAAGTCACGTAGACTTTAAAAATTCAATATTTTAGGGCAATAACATACTCGGACTAATTTTCTTTTTTAATATTTTATCTTTTGCTGTAGAATTTAGTGGAACTATTAGGATTTATTAGTATAACATGGAAATTTTTTTAAAACTTTCATTATAGAGAATTTCAAACATAAAGAAGAATGGACAGAATAGTATATTGAAACCCCCTGTACTCAACAGTTTCAGTAGTCATTCAACTCATGCCCAACCTTGTTTCATCTGGCTCCCATCCCCTTCCCATATTATTTTGAAGAAAATTCTACACATCACATCATTTCACCCATAAATAATTCAACATGCATCTCTAGAGGATGGAGCCTTTTTTTTAGCACAACACAATACCATTTTCATACCTAAGAAATTAACAGTAATGCTTTGATATTAAATATCCAATGTTCAAATTTTCCAGTTGTTTTATAAATGTCATATAATTTTTTAACATCCTATCATTTTTAAATTATTATTATTTATTAATTATTATTGTTTGAATCCAGTTTCCAATAAGGTCCTCATATTGCATTTACTTATCTTTTAAATTTTCTTCAACTTTTTTTTTTTTTTTTTTTAAGTAATCTCTACCTCACCAACATGGGGCTCAAACTCACAACCCCAAGGTCAAGAGTTGCAGGCTGAACCAACTGAGCCCACCAGGTGCCCCCCTTTAAAATTTTTTATAATCTGTAGATTCCTCCTTCATCATTTTTTCCCTTGCAGTTTACTTGACAGAATATTTTTAGGACTCTGAAATTTGCTCTGAAAATTGCCCTACCATGGTATAGTTTAATGTGCTACACTGATGGGAATGCTTTTAATGAATCAAAATCAAAAAGCACAGTATCTACTGATGTATTTTCCCATATTTCTAAAATATTTTTCTCCTTGCACATAGCTGAGAGGTTTGCAAGAATTAGTATAAGAAGCCCCACATTGTACTGTCACCTTATACTCCCTCATTGAACCCTGTGATGTCACCCTGACTGTGTGACCGTGACTGGAACTTTCTGGCAGCCTTCATCTGTTCCCTGGAGCTCACCTGGCTTCTCTTCTCCATTGACCCAGCTGTTTCCAAGTCTCCTTTGCTCCTTTTACTAAATTTTGTATTTGTAATGCATTTACTTTCACCTGATATGCATACTTATGTAAATTTTATGGGTTAATGTTTCATGTGAGTCATTAATATTTCTCAATTAACTATCTTCAAGTATGAGCTTCTTCAGAATATTTGCTTTGTATAATAGCAAATTTAGCTAGACGCTTACTCTGAAAAGTCTGCTCAGATTTTACTAGGGATGAACTAGAAAACCCTTCTGTTGAAAATCTTTCTAAAATGTGCTCTTTCTCCTTCCTGCCTTACTAAGAGTTGACTGCCCCTACTTGACTGATAAGTTGGGGGTCTTACAAGATGTTAGAATCCCTGGTTTGACATCCGTTCTCTTTCTAGATGGTTTGAATAACAATAACCCTCTATCTGTGGGATGGGGCTGTTAACCGTGATGTTTTCATGCAGGTCATAGAGCCTGTGTTGCTTTTTTGAATTAGAAAAAGGCATCCCTCAGAGCAGAGGACTTAGAATAAAGAGCCTCTCCCTCTGGGCCACAGCAACTCCCCTAGCTCAAGGCCCATTGAGGCTGCTGCTTGTGTGAGCACTGAGGTGCCCTTCCTCGTTGAACATGGGCTGCCTTTCAGCCCTGCTTACCCCTGTGGCCACACGCCGTTTGGCTAATACTTTGGGCAGCAGCCCTACAGGACCCCTATATAAAATTTTTTTTTTAATTGTTAAAAAAAATAAAACAAATATCTGTCTCTGTGGACTTATCGTAATTATCTTATTATTATATAGTCTCCTATATTTGGATGTTTGATCATTGATTTAAAAAGTTGCCGGCTGATGCCCCAGGACCTTTTTTAAAAAGGTATTTGGACTTTGGGTATAGATATAAATGGAATAATTGTCAGATGTCACACCTGTGTTTGGCTAACTGCTGAGTCTTGCACGGAGTGTGGCCACCAGGCTGGTGTCTAGCTTGTTCACCAGCTGATGTGTAGGTTGCAACAGGTTTAGGAAGGGGAGAACACACAGCAGACCATTTTCCTTTGTTGCCAGACTCCTGCTTCTCTTAGAAAACATAGAAGAAATAAAATTAGTTCCTTTGAATTGTTTCTCAAGATGTCTCTGGCACACAGGCAGATTTTTTGCAGAATAGCTGTGTTCTGTGAAGGAGAGTTGAAGGAACACTGCTATAGATGTAGTTTTAGGAGCTGTGTCAATCTCTGCCTCTTCCTAACATGAACTGAAAGTTGCTTTTTAAAATAGTCTCCATATTGGTTTGTCTTGTGACTAACCTCTTTCTCGTAGAAGCTAACTACAGAAGATACTTATAATTAACTGATTTTCTAAATTAATTTGGTTCCGGTTGATTGAAAATTTTACACATGTAATGGGATAAGTTGGGTAACACTGGTGGTAGCCGAAGGTCTTTTCAAGTTTTGCAGAAGCAGGAAGTTCAAAGATAGGTAATTGAAAGATTTTCCCAAAGCTTGAACCTACAGCAGCGCTGCCGAAACATTCATGTGTGTCAAGTGCAGACTCCCTTGAGGCAGGTCAGAAGGTCTGAGGTTCTGCATTTCTTTTTTTTTTTTTTTTAAGATTTTATTTATTTATATGACAGAGAGAGACACAGCGAGAGAGGGAACACAAGCAGGGGGAGTGGGAGAGGGAGAAGCAGGCTTCCCGTGGAGCAGGGAGCCCGATGCGGGGCTCGATCCCAGGACCCTGGGATCATGACCTGAGCTGAAGGCAGACGCTTAACCAACTGAGCCACCCAGGCGCCCTGAGATTCTGCATTTCTAACCGGCTCCTCCCCGGGGGGTTGTAGGTCCACTGCCCTGCCCACCCACACTTCGAGTAGCAGGAACGTGAAGCTTTATCCCTTTCCAAGTTTCAGTAATTCTTCCTATCTGGTTGTGACCTTTTTACTTGCGTTTCTCTGTCAGAGTTTGGATTATGATCGCTGTATCAATGACCCTTACCTGGAAGTTTTGGAGACCATGGACAATAAGGTGAGTCCCTTATTGATCTGTTGGGACTGAATAGATATTACAATGGCTTCTTTTTCCCATCTAAATGCTCCTGTAGATAGCCATACCCCATGGCTTTTAGCCCCTTTTGTGAGATGGGGTAGCATTTATTCCTTAGACCTTCATCCTGCCAACCAGAGTACCCACTCTTGGTGTGCCTGGCCCAGGCTCTTAGAGCTCATCCTTCTGGCCTTGTAAGGCGCCTGCCATACCAGACACCACAACCAAGCTTGCTGTGTCTGTGGAATTTAGCCTAAAACTGGTTGTCCAAGATGTGCTCCTTCCCTGCTGCCAACAAAACCATATAACAAACTGAGTCTGTCTTTCCCTGTGTGAACAGAAAGGTCGCAGGTATGAGGCGGTGAAGTGGATGATGGTGTTCGCCATTGGAGTCTGCACGGGGCTGGTGAGCAGGCAGGGCATGGGGGCCTGGTGGACGGGGTGGGGGCCCGGAGGGTCAGAGGGCAAGGCATCTGTCGTGATAGCAGAGGCTGCCTTTTCTTTTTTTCTTTTTTTCTTTATTCCCCCCACATAATAATCCTGACACTGTGTTCCGCACTCCTCTTGCTCTCGCTTTATGAAAGCGAACCCTACAACACTGGTATTCTTTAAAGCACTCAAAGGCTTGGTCAGGACCGAGCTCTTATGATATGGTCCTATCAGGTGGACAGCATAGTGTGGGGAGTATTTCATGGAAATTGAGGTCACTCTGTAGGGAAAAAGCAAAATAGTGGAACAAACCCAACCATGACACCCTTTCCTTTAGTGTGGCGTGTCAGTAAACAGGACACCGTCGAGCTCAGTGAATTTATCGTGCTGTCCTGGGCTTCTTTCCGGCGCATTGCTTGTTTTATTTAGAAGGTAGAGCTGGCGGCTGTGGATAGAGGAATATGCCTGAATGCACAGGGTTCTGGGGTCAGCTTGCTCACAGATGAATCACAGACAAGAAAAGATTATGAAACATTGCCAAATTGTGTAGTAGCACAAGGCCTGGAATCCTAACTGCTGACCTAACCACACTTAAAGCTGGGGAAGAGAAACTGGAAAAGTCAGCAGACAGTCAAAATGATACATGTCACATCTTATTTTCTATCATTACAGTGTTCAAATGGGCTATCTTCGTCCGTTCGGGCTACTGTAATAAAAATACCAAAGACTTGCCAGAGGCTTAAACAACAGATGTTTATTTCTCCCAGTCCTGGAAGCCAGAAGCTCAAGATCAAGGTGCCAACAGATTTGTGTCTAGTGAGGGCCTGTTTCCTGGCTTCTGGCTATGTCCTCACAGGGGAGAGGGGGCCAGATTTCTCTGGGGGTCTTTCATAAAGCCAATGATCTTATTCACGAGGGCTCCACGCTCAGGACTTAATCAGCTCCTAAAAGGCCCCACCTCCTAATGCCATCACAGTAGGGGTTAGAATTTCAACAGATGAATTTGGAGGGGGGACACAAACGTTCAGCACATTAACAGGTTATATTCCTAAGCAGCGGCCTGTTTATCTCACTGGAACTGACTACAAGTCTCATTCTTGATTCTGCATGTTATACCCGTAAAATGTAAGCACGCATTTAGTATAATCTAGCCACAAAGGCTGACCAATTTTTATTTTCCTGGCATTTGTCAGATTTTTACTGAGGTAAATTCAGAGGCCAAGGAACATTTTTCTAGTTAAGACAAATGGCATTCAGAAGGCCTCTTTGGTAACATTCTATTATGGGGGGAACTTGGGTTGATTTAACTGTTATATTGAAATTTCAGATCATCTGTTTTGCCATATACGTTTCTGGTTGCAAATTTCCCTGTAATAAGCATAATCATGAGCCATCTACTTGTTAGTCTTTCTGCTACTTTCGTATAACACTCCTTTGAACTGCCATTTATCAATACTAGCAACTTCCACCAGTCCCCTCACGTCCCCTCACGCTGCTGGAAGGCAGACTTGCCTTTATAACTCAGCAACCAGCTCCTCTTGCTACTAGCTCTCTTATCCTTCGATCTGTCACAACCTATTGCTTCAGTGTTTAAAAGCCTCCGGGCTTTGGCTAGAGGGAAGGCCAGAGGCCTGAAGCCTTTGATCCTGAATCCACCAAGTCACAAGCCTTTCCAGTTCCCCGTGAAGCCCAGAGCAAAGACAAGACGTGGGGCTTAAAGTGGGCTGGTAGAATATGAGTGGTTTTCTCTTACTTAACCAGGGTAACCATTGGCTGCAAATCAAAATAGTGACTTACAAAGTATAAATAGTAATAACAAACATGTAAAAGCCATAAACACCTGAGTAAATGTTGTTTTTCAAAGTAATATCTTAAGCTATGTGTTTATTCAGCTAAGTATCACTGAAGATGTTATTGGAGTTCTTCTGAAACTGCCTCTGGAAAATGCTAAGTAGCCCCTCACAGGATTCCGGGTGATTTCTCTAGTCACGGGACGGTCTTCCTTGGTTTCACATCTTTTCCTGCAGCCTTTCCTTTTGTTTTACTCTCCTTCTCTCAGCTTAGCTGTGCCCCATTTCCTTTGTCCTCTGGAAGGGCGGTGGGGCAAGGTTGGCAGGGAATCTCCTGGCACGTCAGAGTGACTAACAGGAAACCCATTCACTCGTTGCCTCTTGGTGACGTGGGTGCATGTGCCAACCAGGAAAGGCCAGGGGGGCTCACAGCTTTTGAGCAAAGTGCCTGCGCCACAGTGGGGAAAAGCTGTGTGATGGTTCGCTTGCTCTTCACAGGTGGGTCTCTTTGTGGACTTCTTCGTACGCCTCTTCACCCAGCTCAAGTTTGGAGTGGTACAGACATGTATCCTTTTCACGGTTCTTGGTGTTCCCAGGTGTCAGCGGTTTCTGACCCTGCTTTCTTGTCTAGAGAATAGGAGACATGATCTAGTGAAGAGCTATTTATTAACCATTCAGCTTAAGTTTTTAGTTACCATTAAAGGACACAACAGGAAGACTTTAAGAGAGAGATACTTGTATTCAGGTTGGTGAGACACAAATACCACAAAGATGCCTGTTCTTCCCAATCATCTACAAATTCAGTGTAGTTCCAATCAAAACTCCAATAGAGTTTTCCATGGAACTGGAAATTTCTCTTCCTAAATTTGTTGGGAAGAGTAAAGGGCCAAAAGTAGTTGGGACAGTTTTGAACAAGCATGGCACTTGCCCTACTCAATGTCATAATTTAAGATATAGTCATTGAAACCATGTCCTATTGGTGCAGGAATTCCCAGTTAGGCCAATGGAAGATAACAGAGGAGCAGAAATTGGCTTGTACATATAGAGAAGTAGGGAGAATGACAGAGTTAGTGTTATAAGTCAGTGAGGAAGAGATGGACATAATAAAGATGTAGGGACATTGGTTTCCATCTGGAAAAATAAAGATTCCTACTTTGTACCATAAATTAATTCCAGATGGATTGAAGATGTAAATAAGCAAAACAAAACTCTAAGAGACTATGTGATGTCAAGAGAAGGGAATAGTTTCTTAAAGCTCCAGGAGGCACAAAGTGAAAGGGAATATAGATCCGTAAACTTGACCATGTCAAAGTAAATTTGTTTTTCATACAAACAAAAAACCCCAAGCCATGACAGTAAAACACCATAAGGAAAGTGGAAAACAAGTCCACAGCCTAGGAGAGGTTACTCACTGTACATTGAAGAGACAAATAATTAGTATCTAGAACACCAGAAGAACAGCAGCTCAGTAAGAAGAAAGCCCAAACAGCCCAATAGAAGAATGAGCAGAGGATGTGAACAGGCAATTCTCAGAAGAGGAAAATGGAATGGTCAATAAATAAACCTGTAGAAAAGGGCTCGCCTCACCACTAACCAAGGAGATGCAAATTAAATAGATAGCAAGTACACCTCTGGCTCCCAAGTCCCTCTTTCTCATTCAGACCTTGGACATGTACAAAGATGTTTGTTACAGCTTTGCGATTGCAGAAAGGTGAAATCACACAAAATGGGAGAATGGAAAAATTGTAATGTGTTCATATGGTATAGTTTTATGCAGAAGTTAAAATGAATGGACCAGAGCTGTGTATATCAACATGACTAATTCTCAAAAACTTGATGTTGAAGGAGAGAAAAAAGTGTAAAATGTGCATAAAATGCAATACCATTATTTTAGTTTTAGAAACACATACAACAAATGGCTACGTCTAAAAATACACAGGGAATGGGGTGCCTGGCTAGCTCAGTTGGTAGAGCGTGTAACTCTTGATCTCAGGGCTGGGGGTTCAAACCTTACGTTGGACATAGAGATTAGTTAAAAATAAAATCTTAAAAAAAAAAAAGACACACCATAATTTCAGGTTAGTGGTTTTTCCCAGGGGAGAGAGGGAGGGAAACGATTTTTTTTTTATGGTATCTAACATTTTAATTTTTAAAACCTGGAGCAAATATGACATAACACCAAGATTTGTTAAAGTGAGGGATGTGGGGGGAAGGGCGTTTGTTGCTTTTTATGACGTTTTAAGTATTGATTTGAAATGTTGGGGTGCAGGAGCAAATGGTCAGAAAGGAGTCTTGAGACGTTTTGGGTGCAAAAAAGGTGGTTTTATTAAAGCACAGGGACAGGGCCCATGGGCAGAAAAAGCTGTACGGGGATTGTGAGGAGCAACTGATTACATACTTTTAAATTGGGAGGGGTTAGGGATAGTGTTAGGTCTTTAAGGAGTTTGGGAAGCAAGGTTTACAGGACCTTGAGGGGCTAGCTACTCTTAAGATAAGGTTATTTAGTACTGTCTGGTAAAACCTTTGTCATGAGACCCTTCAGAAGGATATCAGTGGGCCATATGCTTGGAGGATGATTGCTAACCTGTATGTTGGGGAGGATGGGTAGAGATGAAGTTTCCAAAGGGATTTTCATATGTTAAAGACGACTTACAGGATCCTGGAGGTTGGGCGAATATCAAGTTTGCCTTTAGCAAAGCAGTAACGTTGAGGCAGTTGAGCTCCTTGAGAAAGGTCACTCTGCCTGCCTCAAGTATTTGTCGATGGGCTGCAAGTTGTAAGGAGATTTAATTTTTTCTACATTTCTTTTGCCTTTGTTCTCCGCATCCATATTTCATAATTTAAGAATAGTTCCCGGGTACCTGGCTGGCTCAGCCAGTGGAGCATGCAACTCTTGATCTTGGGATTGAGTTTGAGCGCCATGTTGGATGTGTAGAGATTATTTAAAAATTTAAAATTATTTTAAAAAATAAAGATAAGCTTAGAAAATGGTTCCTGATATAGACGATCTCTCAGACAGGTGTTTTTTGTTTTGTTTTGCTTAAGATTTATTTATTTGAGAGGGGGCATGCAGAGGGAGAGAGAGAGAATCTTAAGCAGACTCCCCACTGAGCATGGAGCCGATGTGGGCTTGATCTCATGACCCTGAGATAATGACCTGAGCCGAAATCAAGAATCATGACTGAGGCACAACTGACTCAGCCACCCAGGCGCCCATCAGACAGGTTTTTTCTTGAGTTTACATATGGAGAACAGGAAGATGTGCAGTAAGCAGCCAGCATGTTTTAGAAGAAGAGATGCTGCACCGTTCCCTACTGGTGGTGGTAGGAATGCCCCTGACAGGCGAGCATGTTTGCCTTAACCCCGGTTCTGCAGCGGTGGAGGAATGCAGCCAGAAAGGCTGCCTTGCCCTGTCCCTCCTTGAGCTCTTGGGTTTCAACTTGACCTTTGTTTTCTTGGCAAGCATTCTTGTCCTGATCGAGGTGAGGCGGTGTGGGTGTTGGCATTTGGCTGATGAAGGTTTGGATTCCTCCATCCCCACTTCTGGAATGTCAGGAAGCTGAATTAGACTTGGGATATAGATTCCTGCAGAAAGTGGCCTCTCCTACACTTAGAGCTGTTTCTGAAAGTAAAGGTTTCCGCCTCTGGTAGGATGACAGAGGAAAAGTCCAGATTAGGAGGGTGGTTCTCAGCCTCGGCAGCACATTAGAATCACCGGGCAACTTTAAAAATGACTCTAAGTAACTTGAAAATACTTCAAAACTAACTTTAAAAAATAGCTGCTACCCAGCTCAAGTGAATGAGATGAGAATCTCAGGAAGTGGAGTGCCTGCATTGGTAGATGCGTGGCCCCCAGGTGATGCCGAATCACCGGGACTTGTTAGGAATGCAGCTGAGTCAGAAACCCAGGGTGGGGCTCAGCATCTGTGTTAACAGACCCACCAGGTGATGCTGATGCTGCTAAGGAAGAAGGTCAGTTCCCCCTCATCAGCGGGTTGTTGTGGCTAAGCCACAGAGCTGGTGGATTTCGAGTTCACGGGCATCCTTCTCTCTCCTCCCTCAGCCAGTGGCAGCAGGTTCCGGGATACCCGAAATCAAATGCTATCTGAATGGTGTGAAGGTGCCCGGAATTGTCCGTCTCCGGACCCTGCTCTGCAAAGTCTTTGGAGTGCTGTTCAGTGTGGCTGGAGGTGAGGAGAGTCTTTCTGACTTTTAGCCTTCCAAGTATTCCAAGGGGTGAAGGTGACAAGAAGCACTGTGTACGTAAATTAGGTAGATTTGGATTTGAAGGGCCTGCCCTCAAACAGATCTCTGCCCTGTTTGTTGATGGATAATGTAGACGCTGTAAGTTACCAGTTGGATACCTGACTAACACACGTTTAGTTTTGAAGTGGAATGACCCTTTAGTTGGTTTGTGGAGTTTGCTTTTAGCAAAGTCAGCAAGCTTTTTGTGTAAACAGCCAGACAGTAAATATTTTAGGCCTGATGGACTAAGAGGCAAAATGGGAGATACGATGTAGGTACTTAAACATATATAGCCATTTGAAATAGAGCCATGTGAGAATGTAAAAACCATTCTTCGTTCTCGGACTATAGAAACAGGCACTGGGCCTGTCTTGGCCCACAGGCTATGGTTTTCTGAGTGCTCATATTAAGGAGTATTTTTTTTGATGTGTTGAGTATTTGACTTTTTCTTTTACAAAGTCACGTAATCATCTCTGCTGTACAGTTGTCGAGAGAAAGGTCTACCTAGCAAAGGTCTCCTAACCAAGATAGCTTTCTGTGCTGACTGATGGCCTCCCCCTTTTCCACCTGTTCCCAGGGCTCTTTGTGGGGAAGGAAGGCCCCATGATCCACAGTGGAGCAGTGGTAGGAGCCGGCCTCCCCCAGGTAAGAGCTGATGGGCTGGGAGGATACGTCCCTCAGAGGGGGCCCCTGGGGAGGGCCTTGTCCATGGCTGAGTTTGTAACATATCCATTGGGAGCACCTGACATGGCCTTGGAAGCTGATGTCCGTTTGGGTTGATGTGAAACTGTTCCGTCACCCAGCGGAGAGGGTAACTGGTACCCCGGGTCTTAACAAGGCCCTGCTGAGTCCTTGGAGCAACAACGGGACAGAGAAAGTCTGTTCAAATGAAAGTCCCCTGGTGCGCCCCCAGCCGGTGCTGAGCACCTGCCCATCCGGCAGTTGATGGATCACCTCCGTGTGGCCAAACCCTCGTAGACGGTTAGCTCGGTTAGCTCTGGTGCTCTGTGGGGAGGGAGTCACCGTGGCTGCGGGTTATCGGCGCAAAGGAGAGAGACTCTTGTCCAGAGCCCGTCTGTTGGTCTCTCTTGTTACTGCGTCCCCTCCCTCACATCAGGCACCGGCCTCCGGGAAGTGAGCTGAGAGGCGGAAGGAGGCCAGCTGAGGACGAGGCAGCAGCGTGAGAACTCGCTGGGCTCATTGGACCCTCGCCGGGTCTTTGGGCCCCTTCTGTACCGACATCCCCTGAGCAGAGTCCACTTCATCTTCTGCAGCAGCTTTCGGTTCCTCCCTCCACCCAGCAGTTTCCCCTTTCTCTGTCTGACTTGTTGACTGTGTACCAAATGTGATTTCCAAAGATCCTAGAAATCTGGGGGGCAGGAAAAGAAGTTCCTTCCAGAAGTAACGTCTTTTTTTTTTCCCCCACGTTGCAGTTCTGGCCTCTTGCAACACATCTGCCTGGGTGTGCTCAAGCAAAGGGAACTTTCTGGTGCCTGGGATTCCTGTAGCTCTGGTCCTTGTGCCCCCCACCCCCACCCCCACCCATCCTCACTTTGTTTTCTCTTCCTCTAGTTTCAGAGCATCTCCTTACGGAAGATCCAGTTTAACTTCCCCTATTTCCGAAGTGACAGGTATGGAAACCCAACCCAGTTCGTTTGCTACCGCTCAGACCCCACGCCCGTCACCGTAGCTGGCTCCCGGGCTGCCTTGCTGGGCGGGCTGTGGGTGGAACCCACCTGTCAGAGTGGAGGGGGGTAGGAATCTTCTGAAAATAAGTATGAGGGCCAGGCTGGCTTCGTGACTTCTATTTTGTCAAGACATAAGGCTTAGAACCGTCTCAGGCAATGAAGAGGACAGTCCAGTATTGAAAACACGACCAGGGAAGTCCACAGGCATATTATCAAGAATGTGTTTTATATTCCAAAATGATGTACTTGGTCTGCCACCTTTCTGGGTTGGAAGGTGCTCTTCTGGGTACTTTTTCGCCCTGTGGGATTTGTGCGTGTTACTGATGTGTGCACCCTGCTCGGCCTTTGGAATCGGGGGCCAGATTCAGAGTCATCTACCTTCTCCTGCTGGGGTTCCTGCAGGTCACTGTCACCTGCTCCTGACACTTTCACTGCCGCTGTGGCTTTCTGGGAGAAAGATCTGGTGAGAGTGGGGCTCAGCAGGGACTGACAGAAGTCTGGGCTCTGCCTCCTCAGCTGGTGGCTAAGACCCCACATTCAGAGCAGACTGACGTCAGGGAGCCCCTCCGACTAAGGAGAGTGTCTGGCTCGTAGGGAAACCGTATTTGCTGGGGAGTCTGCCTCACCAGACACCTGCCCTTCGTAAGCCCTGACTGTTCGTGGGTCACAAGACATGATGTTGGTGGACAAGGAAGTGAACACCTGCCTTTTGCGGCCTGAGGACTCTCTTTTGGGTGAATCACCTCTCTGTTCTCCCTGCAGAGACAAGCGGGACTTTGTATCAGCAGGGGCGGCTGCTGGAGTTGCTGCAGCTTTTGGGGCCCCCATCGGGGGCACCCTCTTCAGTCTGGAAGAGGGCTCGTCCTTCTGGAACCAGGGGCTCACGTGGAAAGTGGTAAGGAGGACTTTTAGTGAAAGCACCTCCTAAACTTAGCCACCCCCTCTCCCCAAAACTAAACTGGACATTTCTGACTCAGTATGGTCACCTGTCATTTTGATGAGACCAGGAGGGTTGACTTTATTAGAAATTCCTTTGCTCTGGACCCATAACCTCCAAACCATGGACATTTCTGTACGTTTCATATCAAGGCCCCCCCATCCGCACATCAAATTGCCATTGTCCTCCCTTGATGAACCATCTGGCCTAAAAACGGGAGACCGGCTAGGGTCAGAGGCAGGCAGTGGCGGAGGCTAGACTTGAACCCTACCTGGCCTCCTCCCTCAGACTAGCATGTTCCTTGTCTTGTAGTTACCGTTCCTTTTTGGGCACATGATCTAGTCCACAACAGGCTCTAAATAAAGAGGCTCTCACAATAGGCCACTGAATACACACTTCTCACAGCCCGATTCGCAGTTTTCGCACCCAAGGAGTGCTCACTGCAGTGGCTACCAGGTCTCTGTGTCCAGACCTGGACGTGCGGGTTTTTTTGGGGGGGGGGGGGCGGCAGTGGGTTTTCTGAGGCCGCGCCCAGAAGGTAGGACTTGTCACTCCTGAGTGTTCTCCTGTTTGTCCCGTCTTCTAGCTCTTCTGTTCCATGTCTGCCACCTTCACCCTCAACTTCTTTCGTTCTGGGATTCAGTTTGGAAGTTGGGGTTCCTTCCAGTTGCCTGGATTGTTGAACTTCGGCGAGTTTAAGGTATGTTTTGTCCTTTTTTCCATCGTTTTTTGGGGGTTCTGGTTTTTTGTTTGTTTTTACTTGACCCATGAAAATTGTTTTTAAAGTACCAGAGAGCAGTGGTCAGAAGGGTAGGCAGAGCTTCTAATGGGGTCTCTCTGCCCCGTGAGTCTCCTGTGCATGCTCAGTGCTCGGTGCGGGCAGGCTTCCAGCTCTGCTTTGGCTCTCGTAGATGGAAAGCAGATTCACCTCTTATTTCTGTCTTCTCTGCTTCTGTCCCTTCTTGTTCTCATGGGCACTCTGGTTTTTCTTTCTCCCTCCCTTGCCCCTTCTCTCAGTGCTCTGACTCTGATAAAAAATGTCACCTCTGGACAGCTATGGATTTGGGTTTCTTCGTCGTGATGGGGGTCATTGGGGGCCTCCTGGGAGCCACATTCAACTGTCTGAACAAGAGGCTTGCAAAGTACCGTATGCGAAACGTGCACCCGAAACCTAAGCTCGTCAGGTACCTGCTTGCCTCCCGCAGCCTGCCGTGGCTCCCTGAGCTTCGTGTGGACCAGGCCGTCTCTCCCGAGGAAAGAGCTCATGGGAACGGACTCCACTTCTCCCGCCAGCTTTGATTTCGTGTCTGAGACTAAAAATAGAGACAGGGTCGTGGATCTCCTCTATTTGTCAGACGGGCCAAAAGGCTGAGTCTGAGCTTAATTTACATCAGAGGTGCTGGTTGCCTTCCAGCCACTAAGTCAGAAGGGTCGATGAGACTCTTGACCTAAAATGGAAGGCCATTTTGTTCCTCAGAGAGAGGTGTTGTGGTAATGTAGCAGCCCATGTTCCTGGCTACCCACTGTTGACGAACGAGTTGCTAGAATGGAGCAAGTCGCTGACAAGCTCTGCACGTGTCCTGACTGACTCGGGGCTGCTGGTTGCATGCTCTTTGGGGCAGTGAGGGTTAGAGCAGACAGGGTTGTGTTTTTTAGTTCCCGAGGCTGGGGTGTCTTTTTTTATCTTGTAGTAACCGCTGTGCTTTGCTTCCTAGAGTCTTAGAGAGCCTCTTGGTGTCTGTGGTAAGCACCGTGGTGGTGTTTATGGCCTCGATGGTATTAGGAGAATGCCGACAGATGTCTGCTTCGGGTCAAATCGGTAATGACTCATCCCAGCTCCAGGTAACCCCTGTGCACCTGCTGCCTTTGTCTTACACCCCCAAAGAGGAAGAATCCAGAAATGTGTGACTTGCCTCTGCTGATAATAGGTGTGTTTGTTTGTTGCTCCACACCTGTATCAGATTGCTAAGAGCTAGAGGAATCCGTAGGAGCCTTTTCCCGGAAAAGAGAGTGTGCATGCTCTTTTTCACTTTTGTGAAGAGTCACGGCCATCATAGAGGGGAGCTTCTCTGTTTGTTGAACAAAATTAATTGGAGACAAGCTCAGGAAGCCAACCGTCGCTTGTTCGATGAGCCCCAGTTTACTCTTCTACCTCTTCAACCCTGAAAGGTGCCCACCAGCCTCACCCTCACGATTATGAGCATCACCCTTAAGACTGGGAGAAAGGAGTGTCCTGCGTCAGAGTGATCTGCGATCCGGCTCTTTTGGCATTTCCTGGTTCTTTCTTCTTGGGTTTAGGTCATTTACTGCCTTATGTTCTTTTTCTGTTTCTCCTTCTTGCTTCTTAGGAGCATGTAGTATTTTCTAGAACCTTTCCCTGAAAGAGCAGGGTCAGTGAGGGAGGCATTGGAGCTTACTCTGCCTTACAATTTTTTGGTCCAAGCCAGTGGGTCTGAGAGCTTCATGTGGTCAGCCAGATGCATGGTTCTGGCCTCTAGGGTAGAGGCTCGGGAGTGTTCCCTAAGTATCCAACCTTTTAATTTTTTTTTAAGATTTTATTTATTTGATAGAGAGAGAGACAGCGAGATAGGGAACACAAGTAGGGGGGAGTGGGAGAGGGAAAAGCAGGCTTCCCGCCAAGTAGGGAGCCCGATCCCAGGATCCCGGGATCATGACCTGAACCGAAGGCAGACGCTTAACGACTGAGCCACCCAGGCACCCCAGTACCCTACCTTCTTGCTGCTCCTGAGTAGCTGCTCACATCCCTCAGGGTTGTTGGGAGCTTTGTCTTGGATGGCTGCCCCTTTGGCATCCCCAGCAACGTCCATGAACAGCAGCATGGCTTAGATCAGGGCTTGGCAAATTGTGGCCCGTGGGCCAGATTTGGCCTTTGGCATCTGCTTGTTTTTGTGTGGCCCCTGAGCTAAAAATGGTTTTCACCTTTTTAAAGAGTGTTTAAGAAAAAAAAGAAGAAGAAGAGGAAGAATGTGCAACAGAGACTCTGCGTGGCCTATAAAGTCTAAAATACTTACTATGTGGCTCTTTATATCCACCAACCCGTGTTACTCGTTAGTCCCGAGGCTGCCTCCTTACCAGACCAGTATTTTCCAAACGCGTCCTGTGGAACACTGATACATATGATTCACAAACAAATGGAAAAGAATCCTGTGGTCTAACGGGTTAGCTAGAATTAAATGAGTTGCTCTAAGGACCGCGTAGGATGTCTACAATTCCATCAGTGTCATGGGTGTTTGGACGTTTATCGTGTGCTAGCTATTCCAGTAAGCACCGCATGGACATGACTTCATTTAGTCCTTGCCCCCACCGTGTTGGCTGGTATCATTATCCCCATTTTACAGGGGAGAAAACGGAGACAAAGTGAGGTCTTTTTTTTTTTTTTTTTAAGATTTTATTTATTTGAGAAAGAGAGAAAGTGAGAGAGCAGCAGAGGGAGAGGGAGAAGCAGGCTCCCCCTCCCCCCGTAGGGAGCCCGACGATGCAGGGCTTGATCCCAGGACCCCAAGATTGTGACCTGAGCTGAAGGCAGACACGTAACCCACTAAGCTACCCAGGCGCCCCACAAAGTGAGGTCTTGACCATGATCTCTCAGTGGTATACACCATGAGCTCGGCATTACTCACATTTCACAGGTGAGGCTTCCAGGATGAGCTGCCACTCCCACAGGCGCTGGAGAGGGGCAGAGTCAGAGGCCAGTCTGTCTGATGCAGGAGCCTCTGCTTTGCCCTCAGCTGGTTCTCTGATCTCCAGCAAGGCTGCGATGCATCTCAGCACATTCGACTGCAGGACTCTTTCCTGGGAGGCCTCAGGACCGGGGTTCCTCCCGACATAGTTTGGGAAACTCTGCATGCGTGGATCGTTTCGTGGTCGCCTCGTTCCTGAGCCACACACATTTCTCGTTGGGCAGCCCCTCCCTGCCAGGTTCCGCCAGGAGGGGGCACTGCCCCGCTTCCCGCGGCGGTCCTCCTCCGCACTTCACAGTGCGTGGGGCTCTCAGGCCAGGCTTCCAGCAGTTATCACTTACAACGTGAGCACCACGAGAGGAAGCAGAGCCAGATCCACGGTGAATTTCATTGTCGTAACTCAAGAGCCCTCGTCCCGATTCTTTCATTCTCGAAGCGTAAGGAATACAGTATCACGGTTGGCTGCTCTTGGCTAGAGATCGATTTTTTGCCACCTGTTTCATTTCCGGGTAAAGCTTACAAGCCAGACTTTCTCGACCCCACTAGAGACCTCCCGCTCCAAGACTTTGAGCGCCCTGATCAGGTGTAATGACTTCGTAATGACCTCGTACTGACTCTCCGATTCTTGTGTCTTAGGTCACATCAGAAGATGTCAACTCAAGTACCAAGACCTTTTTTTGTCCCAACGAGACCTACAACGACATGGCCACACTCTTCTTCAATCCCCAGGAGTCTGCCATCCTTCAGCTTTTCCACCAGGATAGTGAGTATCTGTGAGCCTGCCCGTTCTTAGGTGATTGATTTTTTTTTTTTTCCTGCAGGGAACATGATGATTCCTCTGCCCCTGCTGTTGGCCCACAGACACAGCCAGGCTTACCCTCAATTCTGAGCAAAATAGGAGTTTTCCTTTGTACTAGCAACCCAGACAAGGCTGGAGTCTCTGCCTCCAGTGTTGGAGGTGAACTGGTTGGGGTGTGGAAGGACCTGGAAGGGGCCAGAGCAGCCCGGCGGGCCTTGGTGGCGTCTGGTGGTGGGACTCAGATGGGTTCTTGCCTCGCAGGTACTTTTAGCCCCGTCACTCTGGCCTTGTTCTTCGCCCTCTATTTCCTGCTTGCATGTTGGACCTATGGCATTTCAGTTCCAAGTGGCCTTTTTGTGCCTTCCCTGCTGTGTGGAGCTGCTTTTGGACGTTTAGTTGCCAATGTCCTTAAAAGGTAAGTGTGTGCGTGTGCGCGTGTGAGCGTGCCCGGGTGTGCGTGGCACAAGTGTGCGAACCTTGTGATTCCAAGCCATAGTCTCCGCTTCTTTCTTGCCCAGCTACATCGGCCTGGGCCACATCTACTCGGGGACCTTTGCCCTGATCGGTGCCGCAGCTTTCCTGGGCGGGGTCGTCCGCATGACCATCAGTCTCACGGTCATCCTCATTGAGTCTACCAACGAGATTACTTACGGGCTCCCCATTATGATCACTCTGATGGTGAGTGCTCCCCTTCCAGGCCTGTCCCCGGTGCAGGGCCAAGTTCACCCCCCCAGCAGCCTTTTTTCAAGTCTTTGTTTTGTGTCTCAGGTGGCCAAATGGACAGGGGACTTTTTCAACAAGGGCATTTATGACATCCACGTGGGCTTGCGAGGTGTGCCACTCCTGGAATGGGAGACGGAGGCGGAAATGGACAAGTGAGACCATGACTTCCATCTGTTGTAGTTTCAGAGTTTATGACCTCGGGCCTGAGGGGTGTGTGCATCAGAGTGGGAAGTGGTGATTAAGATTCTGGGGTGGGAGTCCAGTGAACCGGTAGATAACTCCCAGAAACAGCTGGGTGTGTCTGGGAGCTGGGGGGTGGAGGCCGGCAGCTGCTGCGTGGTTTGACGTAGCTCCTGTGGCCTTCTGGTTGGACCTGACAGGAGGTCTCGATCAGGTCTGTGTTAGGACTGCACGTTTCCGCTAAGGGTCTGCTAAGCCCGATGAGTGAGGGCCAGCCTGCCTCACACATGCCCCGTGAAGTGTCATGCCAAAAGCAGGGATTATTCTAGGCATAATCGCTGATTTATCCACCAGCCTGCAAATGGTTTGGGCCTTCTGTGTCCGGGGACCCCACAAGGCCTTTATGGTCCAACAGAGGGATCAGCAAACTTCTGTAAAGGGGTGGATAGTTAATATGTACAGCTTTGCCAGCCATGTGGTCTCCGTTACAACTAGCTATAGATAATATGTAAATGAGCGGGAGAGGCCAGATTTGGCCTGGCACCTGCAGCTGCCACCTGGTTTAAAGGAACAGCCCATACTTTTTTTTTTTTTTAATTCTAGTAGTACCATTAACAATTCAGTGATGATATGAGGAATGTGCCATGGAGGGCTGAGGAGGGGATGGCTATTCACCTGGGCAAGTAGGTGGCGTTTGTGGTAAGGGGACATCTTGTATTGAGCTGAGGAAAGGCCCACCAGTTTGGCAGAGCAGGGAAGGGCGTTCCAGGCATGGGGAAGGGCATTGCACAAGGATAGAAGTACAGACGAACGTGTGTGTTCAAAGAAGCTGGCTCAGAGGAGGGACCCCGGTGGTCCGGGCCATGCAGGAGATCCAGGGCTCGCTCCTGGGATACTGCGGGCTCTCTTGTGAGGCAGGACCACTTTCCTCCTTCCCCCAGACTGAGAGCCAGTGACATCATGGAGCCCAACCTGACCTACGTCTACCCGCACACCCGCATCCAGTCTCTGGTCAGCATCCTGCGCACCACGGTCCACCACGCCTTCCCGGTGGTCACTGAGAACCGGGGCAACGAGAAGGAGTTCATGAAGGGCAACCAGCTCATCAGTAACAACATCAAATTCAAGGTACAGCAGCCCGAGAGGAACGGTGGGTGAGAAATAAGCAGTTCCTTGACGCACACGCTGATCTGGCGCCTGCCACACCCCGTAGATGGGGGCGCTGGTTGGCTCTCAGGGAGAATCCACCTCTTCGTTATGTGCGGCAGCAAGTGTAGACGTGATAGCGAGTGTGGACGTCATTAGGCCGTCAGGACATGTGTCCGTTGTCACCCCAGCAAGCGTGCAGATGGATTTTTTGTTTTAATCGGCATTATTTATGGCATGTAAGTGGTATCAGGAGGTTTCTAGAGTTGCCTGTGACAGAAATGGACTTCGGCCTACCTAAGAAAAAGAAGTCGGCTGGAAGCTGCAGGACCGACAGGGGAGCTGGAGGACCAGAGGCCTCCCGCCGGGCGTGCAGGCAGCTCACAGACACCCTGGAGGGTGTTGGGAGGCACGGGGACCAGCCCTTGCTCCTGAGTTGAAATCCAGGCAGAGGGAGAGGCCCTCACTCAGGCCATAAGCCCCCGTGGCTCTGGGGGCTGGGGCACGTCCATTGTCAGTCCCACCACAACATGATGTAGGAGAGGGGTTCACCCTGGAGAGTTGAAGTGCTGTTCCCAAACCAAAGGAGTAGGGAAGTTGGGCTGGCAGAAACCGCGGGTTCCAGAGGCTCAGAGAGACTCCCTTCAACCCCAAGCCCCTGAGCCACTCCGAAGATGCCTTGCACTTCCTATGTCAGCACGTGCTTGTCGCCACTGTCACCCAAATCTTTAAGCTGCATAGGTGCCATGGTGGTGTGCCCGGGCCAGCAACCCATGGCCTGCCCGGTAGAAACCTCTGTCCCCATCACCCCTCCCCACGCACAGAAATCCAGCATCCTGACCCGGGCTGGCGAGCAACGCCGACGGAGCCAGTCCATGAAGTCGTACCCGTCGAGTGAGCTGCGAAACGTGTGTGATGAGCACCTCCCCTCCGAGGAGCCGGCCGAGAAGGAGGACCTCCTGCAGCAGATGCTGGAGCGAAGGTGAGAGCACAGCCCCCCGCCACACGCACCCCCGCCTGCAGGGGCTCACGAAGGGGCTCACAAAGGGCAGCGCACTGCTCGGAGGCAGCTCCCGAGCTTCTGGGGGATTTGGGGAGTTGGTTGGGGCCGTGGGGGGGAAGCAAGATGCAATCCTGCTGAGGGTATGCTAGGCAGCGTCTGGTTTTTATGTAACAGATACACTCCCTACCCCAACCTATACCCTGACCAGTCCCCGAGCGAAGACTGGACCATGGAGGAGCGCTTCCGCCCTCTGACCTTCCACGGCCTGATCCTGCGGTCACAGCTCGTCACCCTGCTCGTCCGAGGAGTTTGTTACTCGGAAAGTCAATCAGTGAGTCTCTGCTCTGCACCGGGATTCAGGAAGGCACGAGGGTGTTAGGAGCACAGTCCCTGTGCCTCGGGGCGGACGGGAGCTAGTACGTGGGGAGCCCGTGTGCCAGCGGGCGGCTGTCCTGCAGTCTGTGCAGCCCCATGGCTCCCTCTGCTGCTCTCAGCGCCTCTCAAGGGGCACTACGGTGGGGGGACGCCCCAGTCACCCTCCCCTCAGTCTGTGCATTGCCTCTTAGGTGTCCTTTCAGCCTGGAGACTTTTTTTTTCTTTTTCTTTTTTTTTTTAAGATTTTATTTGCGAGCGAGCACACACGTGCGCAAGCACAGCAAGGGAGGAGCAGAGGGAGAGAGGGAGAAGCAGACTCCCCCGAGTCTGAGCAGGGAGCCTGATTTGGGGCTCCATCCCAGGACCCCGGGATCATGACCTGAGCCCAAGGCAGACGCTTAACTGACTGAGCCACCCAGGCGTCCCAAGTCTGTAGACTTTTAATATAGTTTCTACACTTTCTGGTATAAGTGAACTTTTTTACATGCTTTTTTTTTTTTAATGTTCTTCCTATTAATTCCCTTGTAATTTTTTTTTTCCTTTCGTTTGGTTTTTGTAGAGATAAGCAGGGGTGGGTAGGGTGTGTTTTTCAAAGTGGTCCCTATAGTAACCTGAAGACCCACTCGTCCCCACACACTTCACCCCCTTTAGAGGGAACCTGAAAAGGTTGCCCAAAGGCCTGCTTTCCAAACGGACTCTCCTGGTTCAGCTCTTGGCCGCGGAGGCCAGCCCCGCAGTCACTTGTGGTCCTGCTGGCATGTGGAAAAGCAGCTAGCATGGGGCGGGACAGGAAGGCCCCAGGGGCAGGGGCTGGGGCTTGGAGGTGTGGTCGGTGGTGTGTGGGGCACAGGAGGGGTGATGTGGGCTAGGTTGCAGAGGCCTCGCCTTAAGGCAGAAAGTAGCTGGAGCTGAGCTGACCAAGCGCTAGGAGCTGGGTGCCGCTGAGCAGGCGGCTTGGGCGGGGGCGGGGGGGCAGTGTGTGGAGAGAGGAGTTACGGGCGAGCCATCAGGACAGAGTGGCGACCAGCACTGTGGCCACTGTGCCCAGCCTGAGAGCCATGGTGGCGGCCCAGGTGCCCCGTGAGGGCCGAGGGGAAATCCAGAAGATTTGTTACCGTCCCTCGGGATGCAGGGATGGTAACAAAGCTGCCGTGTCCAATTAATTGCCACAAACCAGGTGGCTGCAATCAACAGAAATCTCTTCTTTTCACAATTCTCAAGGTCAGAGTATGAAGTCCACACGTCAGCAGGGCCTCGCTCTCTCGGGAGGATCACTCCTTGCCTTCCTCGTTTGGGGGGCTACCAGCCATCCCTGGCACTCCCTGACCGGAGACAGGTCCCTCCAGCCTCTGCCTCCGTTGTCACGTGGCCTTCTCCCTCTGTGTCCTTCCCTCTTCTTAGAAGGACACAGTCATTGGGCTGACGGCCCACCTTAGTGCAGTCTGACATCATCTGAACTTGCTTACGTCTCCAGAGACCCTGTTTCCCACATGGCCACACACACAGGTGCAGGGGCTAGGACTCAGACACGTCTTTTGAGGAACACACGTCAACCTGAGACCTATTAGCTCTTCTCCCGTTTAGACTCCGGGACAAGCCATGTCCATTTTACAGGCAAGGAGAAGCAGGATCAGAGAGATTAGGAGACTCGCCGAGGGGGGCACAGCGAGGCCTGGCTGGGAACTGGCGTCAGTCGACAGGGGTCTCACGACAGAGCCCCCAGTTCTGCACCGCCTCACGCCGGGTGGCGCCGTAGCCAGCGGTGTGGACGTGGAGGGGGAGGGGCTCTCCGTGTGCCCCTGCCGCTTGCCGTGCTGGGTGCAAGGACCTGTCTCGCTTGGGATTGCAGAGCGCCAGCCAGCCGCGCCTTTCCTACGCCGAGATGGCTGAGGATTACCCGCGGTACCCCGACATCCACGACCTTGACCTGACGCTGCTAAACCCGCGCATGATTGTGGTGAGCAGGGCTGTCCCTTTGGGGCAGGGCCCCCGGAGAGGAGCCGGCCGCTGCTCATCCGTGCGTTCGCGCCTCATCCCGGGTAGGGCGCAGGTGGCCAGAGGTGACTTGTGTTCTCTTCTCTGCAGGATGTCACCCCGTACATGAACCCTGCGCCCTTTACTGTTTCACCTAACACGCACGTCTCCCAAGTCTTCAACCTGTTCAGAACGATGGGCCTGCGGCACCTGCCCGTGGTGAACGCCGTGGGAGAGGTGAGTCTGACTTCCCACTGTGCCCGCAGCCACGCCTGCCTTCCAGAAAGGACCCTGCCCCCGCTGCGTGTGAGTCAGGGCTTCCCAACCAGCAGGGTTTCTCGGACTAAAAGCTTTTCTGCCCACTCTGCCTCCTGTGTGTTTCTGACGTACACTCTCCACTCGGCCGGCAGGTGTCGCCAGGGTCACAGCTGCTGCGGAAGAGCGTAGGGCAGGCGTCCCCAGTGTTCCTCTCCTTCACCCTCCATCAGACCTGCGCCTCCTGAGGCGGGGTCCACTCCCCACCCGCGCTGGGCATTTATGACGTTAAATGAGAGAATTTCAAGCAAAATGCTTAGAGAGTTTTATTTGATTTTATTTTATTTATTTTTTTTTTTTTTAAGATTTTATTTATTTATTTGACAGAGAGAGACACAGCGAGAGAGGGAACACAAGCAGGGGGAGGGGGAGAGGGAGAAGCAGGCTCCCTGCAGAGCAGGGAACCCGATGCGGGACTCGATCCCAGGACCCTGGGATCATGACCTGATCCGAAGGCAGACACTTAACGACTGAGCCACCCAGGCGCCCCGCTTAGAGAGTTTTAAAAGATCCAACTATGTATAACTAGTAATCAGTGCTGCAGACTTTCCTGGTTTTCTTTTTTCTTAGAACTCCATTGTTTTCTTCATTACACAGTTATCGTGTGGTTGTTTAAAAAAAGAAAAGAAAATATAGAGAAGCAGAATACAAACAAAAAATAAATACCAGCCCTTAGCTCCTTTGTCTTTTTTCCTCTGCATCTACAAGTAGAGATTTTACGTGTCCTGTCTTTTTTTTTTTTTTTTAAGATTTTATTTACCTGACAGACACAGTGAGAAAGGGAACACAAGCAGGGGGAGTGGGAGAGGGAGAAGCAGGCTTCCCGCTGAGCAGGGAGCCTGATGCAGGGCTCGATCCCAGGACCCCGGGATCATGACCTGAGCCGAAGGCAGATGCCCAATGACTGAGCCCCCGAGGCACCCTGTCACGTGTCCAGTCTTAATGAGGGCATTGTCACCACCTGTACTAACACCCTCGTGGTTTGTGTGACCTGTAGGAGATGCCTTTCCGTGGCAGGAAACATTCGCTTACGGTATTTTAACGGGCTCGACGGCATCCCACTGGCCGGCTGTCCACTGACTTATCCAGCTGTCCTCTGTAGGGGGACATGTAGCTAAACATCACTGCCGTGATCATCCTCTTGAGGCTTTTGCTGTTTGTCACCAAGTCGCCCTTCAGGAAGCGAAACCTCTCTAGACAGGGACCTCCGGCAGAACGCTGGCCCGGCCCAGCCTGTTCTTCTGTGGGCGTAGTTACAGTGGGTCCAGCTGTGTTCCTTGAAACACGAGCACACGGGAGGTTCAAAAACAGTTTCTGGTGCTCAGCACCCGCGTCACTAAGACATGAGCAGCGGCGGCTGCAACAGCTGTGAAGACCTCTGACTTCCACAGCGTCCCTCCCTTCTGACCCCATCTGCCTGGAGATGGCATCAGATCCTGCACATTAAGGGTTCAGCCCCATAAGACAGCCCCCCCCCTCCTCTTCGGATGCCAATCAAAAGTCCAGGTTGTCACCTGGGGTTCTGGCCAGGTGCCTGTAAATTGGAGGTTCCCATGATCTGCTTCTAGAACTCAGGAAAACAGTTTACTTACCAGCTGAAAGGATGTGACCCAGGAACGGCCAGATGGAAGAGATGCAGGGGGCAGGTGTGTGGGAAGGGGTGCCAGGCTTCCACACCCTCTCTGGCGCACTGCCCTCCTGGCACCTTCCGTGTTCACCAGTGTGGAGGCTCCCCACACCCCACAGTTCAGGAACTTTGTTGATGGCTTCATTGTGTATGTCCGTGGGATTGATCACATCATGGCCACGGGTGATTGATTCAACCTCCGGCCCTTCCCCGCCCACAGATGGGGGTTGGGACTGGAAGAGCCAGTCCTCTAGCCACATGGTTGGTTGCCCTGGCAACTAGCTTCCATCCTTCGGGACTTTCTAAAAGTTTATCATTCACATAAACTCAGGTATAGTTGAAAGGGGCTCATTATGAATGGTAAAGGATGCTGTTCTTACTCGTCACTTAATTCCCAGAGTTTTTAGAGCTTGTGCAGGAACTAGGATGAAGACCAAACACGTATTTCCTGTTATAAGTCACTGTATCACAAGGACTCAGGTATTTATGAGCCGCAGTGGGGTCGCGGGGTCTCGGCTGCTCGGGAACCGGCATTGGGCTGCGTCTCTTGCGTGCATGCTTGAAGCAAGCGGCGGGTGATGGGAACTGAGGCGGCTAGTGAGCGTGTGCCCTGTTGAAAAAGACATTCAAATTCAGAGTTTAGCTGGCCTGACTAAAATTTCTCTTGGAGCTGAATTTGTCCCCTTGGCCTCCAGGTGACGAGCCCTAGTTACCTGTTGATCTCCTTGTCATCTGGAGACTGGGTAGCCTTGAAGTGCGCAGCGTGGCCAGCTTGATACGTCTGTCCCAGCGCTCTGCGGGACGGGCCTCTGTCGCCTCTGCTTACGGTGCCTCTCAGGGCCAGCCCTGTCCGCTCCGGTCCTGCCCCAGCGGGTTTGCTCTGCAGGTGACGGGGGTCTTTTCCTCCTTGTCCTAGATCGTTGGGATCATCACTCGACACAACCTGACCTACGAATTCCTGCAGGCCCGGCTGCGGCAGCATTACCAGACCATCTGACGGCCCAGCGCGGCCCCGCTGCCACACGCCAGCCTGCCCTGTCCCGGAGCTGCCCAGGGAGGCGGCTTGCTCGTGCCCCGTCGCCACGGCCGGCTGGGGCTGTTCCAGGACGCGGAAGAGTCCCACTCACCCACTCGCTCAGAAGCCTCCAGTCATCGAACACTTCGCCGGCCAGCCGTCCTGGGGATGCTGTTGAACCGCGAGAGCCTGGGCCTGTCTGACTTTCTCAGCAAGTATCTTCCTGTTTCCTGCTCCCCGCTCTCCTGCCGTCCAGCATGGGCCCCGGCCCCAGGCCCCTCCACCGCACACGTGCCAGGACCAGAGGGGGCGTCAGGCCTCGGCCACCAGGGAGTGACGCCCAGAGCAGTTTTCCTGCCCCCTCCTGCTGCTCTCCTACGGAACCCAACTGTTGCCTTCAGCGGACAGGAGGGGCTCTGCCAAGGCAGGTGCTGGGGCTAAGGCCAGCTGCAAAATGCAGTGAATTACCAAATTTAGGGACTGAGCCACTGAGCTCACCCATGTTTCAGGGGGGGCCCTCCTGCGTCGGGACTCTGGACAGGCGCACCGGTTCATTTGAAGGGAAACACGGCTTCCTGGGGGAGCTGCTGCTCTGGGCTTGCCCCCGTGGTCACAGCCTCCTCGGAAGCGCCACCCTCCAGGAGCACAAGTCCCATGGACCGTCCCTGAAGGAGAAGCCTGACGAGATGCTCCGACTTACAGCCACCCTAGTCTTTAGCATTTCGGCTTCTCTCCTGGTGACTTGTGTTTTCCACGGTCCGTCCCTCGTTCCTCCCCTCTGCACTGAGTTACTAACTTCCCGTGAGTTCTTACACGTGTCTTCCTGGTGAAGCAGCCACAGCCCAGGTGTCCCCCCTCCCCCACCACCATTAGCTAAAAGCAGGGCACCCCATTATAAAACTGCTCGACCCGACTCTGGGCAACGGAACAGTTACCTCCGAGACGGATAGAAGCCAGTCCTGGGCCAGCGAACACTACGGCACGTGATGTGGCCGAGAAGCCAGGGTTAGGACTGGCTTATTCCAGGAGGAGGGCGTGTCCCCGTCACACGCCTGTCCACCCCCCTGCTGCTGCTAGCCATCCCCAGCCCACTGAGGGGCCCAGACGTGGAAACTGTGCTGCCAGGGGGCTGGGTTGGGAGGGACACCCACCAGCACGTGCCCCAAGGCCTGAGCATGAACCCCGGGAAGGAAGCCTCTCTGTCTCTCCAGGCCGGGGGGCCCTCTCTGACCAGGCCCCCAAAGTGAACACTTGGGGGTTGGGTATTTCGCGCTTACTTTCCTCCTAACCTCTGCTCCCCCCCTACTTGCATCCACACCCTAGGCCCGTTGCTGTGCAGCCCTGTGACAGATGCGCTTTGGGACCCAAGATGGCATTCATTTGCATTTAAGCTTATGTTGGGCTTTGGTGTGTGTGAACCATGGCAGTTCCCCAAGAGCATGGCCTGCCCTCGACAACGCCGTCCTCTTACCCTCTGCCTCCAGGCTGACGTCTCTTGCCAGGACGGCCATGCAGCCTGGGGGTGGGTGCACGTCCTGGCATGGCCAGCCCAGGTCCTGTGCTCAGCACGCTCTGCTCCCCTAAGTGAGGGGGCTGCTTCAGATCTTTTCCACCTGACTGTGGCCCCACCCACACTCCATCCTTCCTATTTTCTTATCTCTTTGACCAAAAATACTTTGCCTTCTAAATGTTTCAGCTTCCTTGGATGCATTTGACTTGTGAAATGTGGAGGGGACCCCCAGTAAGTCGTTGGGGAAATCACAAGGACCAAAAAGGCAAACCTTCTAAAGGTGATTGTGTTCAGCCCGCTGCCACTTTATTTTAAGGCAGCCTTCAGAGCTTGGCCACATTATTCCTTCCTTTTATTACAAGGGACACCAGTTGCCCAAGTCAGGAGAATGTGGGGACCGCCCATCACAGAAACGGAATCCCCTCTTCCCACCCCTCAGTGAAATTGGCAGAACTAAGGTCCTGCGGGGGAAGCCTCTGGCCTCCAGGGCTCTGGGGTCACTAGCTGCCTGCCTCGAGGCCGCCCTGGGTGATGGTGTTGGACTTTACCCCTTGTGCACATCCAGTCCCCAGATACTTCATTGCCACTGAATAGCCCAGAGGTGGCTGGCAGAACACACACACCCCCTGCCCGTGAACTGACTGCACGGCGGCGAGGTCGCAGACACAGGCCTCTCCGGAAAGGCACGTTGCTTCTTGTCCTCCGCCGGCGTCTGCCCTTATCAGATAAGCCCAAAGACAACCACTGCCCCACTCATAACAAATAACTGGAAGCCTCACTCTGATAGTTAGAAACCCACGTTGTCCACATCCCACCTGTTACCAGCCCCGTCGCCCCCTGGTGGTAGGGTACATGCGTGCGCGTGCTTGCGTACCCCCCACACACGCACACAAGCCAGAGGGGGCTCTGGGGGGCTAGAGACGGTTTGCTGTGTGCCTGCCGTCTCCCGCTTGGTGTTTCACGTTCCCCAGCCGAGGAGCCTGGGAGGTAGGGAGCCAGAGTCCCTCCCGGCCGTGGGACCTTGGCAGTCGGGAAGGATTTGCTCATGACCTTGTTTAACGAACGGTTCCTGGCTGGGATGGACGCTTGCTTGCTTGACCCAACCAACTATATGACGTTTCTGATGCAAAATTGTGTAGTGACACGACCGACGGAAAGAAAGAAACCTCTGGAAAGGCCAGAAGCGCCGTCCCGGGCCCTGTAGCATCGATGTGCAGTATTACCCCACAGCTCCCGAACGTGGCAGGCTTCTTTCTGTTCAAACTGTTGGTTTAGATAGTAATACTAGCTATTTCTGTTTGTACATACGTTGTATTTTTTTTAATTTGCAAAATTCTATTTTTATTTGAACTTTTGGAACTTGGAAGTTCTCATTGTAACCGTAACATGTCAGAATAAAGTGTCTTCATCTGTCTCCACAGTGCTTGCTGTACAAGGGTACGTGGTTTTCATTTTACTCTCGCTTTCTACTATGTAAAACTCGCAGAGCCGGAGAGTAGATTTACAGTCTCAGAGGTCTCCTTCCAAATCTTTGACTTCATTCCCAGGGGAATGCTACCGACTTAATCCTTAGTACAAATCACGAAGTTCCCGGTTTTCTGTCTCCCTTCAAATCAACGCCATGTGATCTTGTTTACGGATGTTTTTCTCCTGTAAAAACCTACCTATTCCCTCAGCTGCCGCCACCCCTAGCAGGAGACGGAGGACCCGTGTGTGTTCTGACAGCTCTGTGTTTAGGCATCTGCCCCACTAACACGTTCCCTGATACCCAACCAGAAGTACAAGCAATTTCTGGCTTCTGTTTTGCCAGAAATAGGATTCTCTTGGTCTCCGGTTGATCTGCCTCAAGTTGCCATTTCACCAGTCCTAGAAATGGTGTCCGTCTGTGCCGTCCCCTCCACCTGTCCCCGGGTTTCCCAAATTCCAGGGACACTTCCTGTGCACTCAGCACTGTCTATTCCATTTGGGGGGGACCCACTGTGTCAGTGACCCCTTGGGAGTCGGCCCAGTTCCCCACACTTCCCTCCTAGCAGCTCCCACTCCCCGGACCTCAGGAGCCGAGTTTGGATGCTTTTTCCTATCTTTGCGCCTGTCTTTATAAAGTCTATCTGCTTCTTGGTTTTCCGCCCTTCTGTGTTCAAAGTCCACGTGGAGAAGATTTTTGTTGGAAGTGGTTAGATTAGAGGTCCTTCACCCACTCCACTCCCTAACCGTCAACTCACTTCTGGCCTCCTCCTCCCCCTGCAAAGAGTGAACGACTTCTTTATTCCCCCTTTTCCTGATTTCTGTACAAGACCAAGACAACTGGGCTGACGTTACAGAGCACGGACTTTGCCATGTGCTTCAGTCGTGCTGAACAGGCATTGACCTTCAAGGAGTTTACAATCCAGGGACAGAGACATGACTGCCTACCAAGGCAAATTGTCTTGTATTACAATAGTTATACCCAAAATGCTGCTGGTGCGGAGCTCAGATCGTAGCAGCGTTCTCCATGAGCTTTGATTGTGTAGAATGTTCTCGGGAGCAATGGATAAATGGCATTACAAGAGGAAGGGACAGGATAAATAAGGGCCAGAGAAGTCAAAGTGTCAGTGGCCAGAGGGGGAGGGGGTTGGAGGAATGTCATAGATTCTGACGTGGAGAGGGGGATGTGTAGATTAGAGCATGGCTCCCTGTTGTGGGTGAACTTGGTGCCTGGTATTCTCTGCTTTTCAGAAGCAGATACAAAGAAATGGCATCTTCCCCAGCCCCCCCACCCCACCCGGACCCCTGTCCAAGCACCTGGGACCAGAATTAGAAAAAGCTGGTGGCTACTTTTTAATTACATCTAAGTACCCAAAAGGCACCTAAACGCACAGTTTGTCAACAAAGCAAACGTCTCTTTCTTCACTTTGCTTAACGCAGGCACCACTCTGGGGGCCATGTTGCTCGTGAGGGAGGCTCTGCATGTGTGCAGGCAGGGGGTCTATGGGAATTCTCTGTACTTTCTGCTTAATTGGCTGTGAACCCAAAACTGCAACCCAAAATAAATCTTATTATGTTTAAAAGGAAGAAGAAAGAAACAGCCTTCTCTCTGACAAAAGGTAAACTGGGTTATCAGGCTGGGAAAAGAAAGCAAGCATACCAACTGAGCCTTTGGCTTCTGTCCGTGGTGCTGAAGTTTATTCGTTTTTCAAACCGCTTTCAGTAACAGGTGGAGTGTCTATCCTAAAATTTAATGCATGGGATGGGAGAGGTGGGGAAGCCACAGTTAAACCACTTTATCTACATTTAGCATAAAATGTGAGAAATGTTGCCAAGAGGCTGCAGCTTGAATACGGTTCTCGTCACGGCTCAACTTGATGGCAATGAGATGGGACAAAGTTGAGTGTGAGACCCCAAGGGATGAGGGTCTCTCGAAATCTGCCCAGGGCCTGGCCCGCCTTTTCCTCCCTGGCCATTATCTTCGGTACTACAAAGAGAACAGAGACAAATTTGGCTTGGTGATCTGGCCCTATTGGAAAAGTCAACTTCACAGGACTGTGCTCGCCTCCCACCAGCCCCCACTCCAGCCTGACAACCCTAGGAGTTTCATGAACTGGGACACAAGTTGCTCATTAGAAGTCACAAGTCAACCCTGGTCGTTTCTTTTCTTTTGTTTTTGTTTTGTTTTGTTTTTTGTAGATTTCTTTATTTATCTTGAGAGTGAGCAGGCGTGCGCATGCGTGGGTGAGTGGGGGGAGGGACAGAGGGAGAGAATCTCAAGCAGACTCCCCACTGAGTGTGGAGCTTGTCATGGGGCTTGATCCCACGACCCATGAGATCATGACCAAAGCTGAAACCAAGAGTCGGACGCTCAACCGACTGAGCCACCCAGATGCCCCAACCCTGGTCATTATCATTTAATCCTTTGGGATCTGACAGTTCTGGGGAGAAACATGAACTCCCAATCAGCAGAACGAAGGGGTCTTGGCCCCATGAACATTTTAAGTTCCCAGTGCTCGTGGCAGTAACTTTTTTTCCTTAGCATTTCCTTGGCAGCCTGTAGCTGAGGATGATGTCATTGGCCCAAGTTGAGGCAAACATTTCGAAGGAAGTAAACTTCTACTCTGGTCTCTTTACTGCAGGAGGCATGCCCTAGTGGTGTTCTTTGACAAGGTTTGAGTCTCAGTGAAACCACAACTTCCTTCCTCCCCATCCCGTGTCCATTCCCAGCTCCTCTTACCCGGAAGCTGTTGCAACCCAGTCCACTCTGGGCTCCAATCCTGTCCATCCTGCCTCCGAAGCAGCTGGACCTCCGCAGGCTCCGAGGGGCAGCAAGCAGCGCTCTCAGCTTGCTTTTCAGGAGGGCAGATCTATCGGAGGCGTCCCAGGGGCCCCGCCCAAGGGCACCCCCATCTCTCTGGGCTGGGTTGACCTCCCCCGTCCAGGGAGGCACCTCAGGGAGGGGACTGAGAGCCACCCCAGCTTCCTCATTCTGCTCACTTAGTATTTGTGGGGGCACGACCTCCTCTTCTAAAGGCATCTTGTCCTCCAAGTGGTCCAGCAAATTCTTTACAAAAGGAACACACAGGGAAAGGGAGAGGTCTCACTCACTGGCAGAGTGTCACAAAGCCCCCTGGTCCCACACTGTGGCCCCTGTCCTGGCCCTACCTTGAAATCCATCAGGTCTGCATTGGACACAGAGCCATACACGGGGTTAGCTCCTGTTTGCCCCAGGAGCTGAAATGCCAGGAAGAGGAGGAAGCTTGAGGTGATGGTGGGAGCGCTCATGCTGGCGTCGCTCAAGGAGTGGCCCGGTTCTTGCTGCCTCTCTGTCCTCTCGTTTCCCTCTCTCAGCCTCCGTCCGGCTCTGTCTCCCAGCTGCCCTGCGCCTCCTCTTTTTATAGGCCCCCGGCTCTCCAAGAGCGCAAGAGGGACGGAACCCTCCCCATTCTGTCACTTGCAGCGATAAAGCAGCTGAATGAAGAGCAGCAGAAGATGGCCTTTTAAAGCTATCAGTCCAGCAGAGCCTGTCACTGCCCCTCCACCTTGAGCAGCCCCAACAGACCCGGACCCTCAGCTGCAAGAGCCACATTCTTGTTGATTTGCCTCAAGAGGTTCCCACTTCAAAGGTGTGAGAAGAGCAAAAAAGAGTCCTTGGTTATCTTACAGCGATGCCTGGGGCTTCTTTCTCCTGGGCAACAGGACCCGTGCAGGGAGGCAGAGGGTGACGGTTGGCTGGCGCCCAGCTCCCCCAGTTGGTTTTCGGCTCAGCTGTCAGGGACTCCAAATAAGGGCGGGTGGGGAGGAAGTGGCAGGCAGCCTGCAGCTCGGGACAAATTAGTCCAGATGCTCAAGCTGGCCTCGCACCTGACTCATCAGCCGTGAGGGCAGACCTCTCCCTCCAACTGGGCTGCCCTCCCTCCTGGCAGTCACTCGCAGTGGTCAGGTGAAGAGGGAGTTATTTTTTAGAGCCTTAAGCCAGCCAGGAACCAAATGTGATGAATGTCCCAAGAATTCAGCTCCCAGTTATAAACACCAAGAAAAGTTTTGGAAACACAATCATCTCTCTGCCAAGCTCCTCCTCCTTCCTCTCTGCGGCGTAGAAGGAGGAGGGTACTTAGAGATGCCAACATTTTCATTCCGTCACCTTGCTGCTTGTGGAAACTCAGGCTCTGAATTTGAAGCTTCTAATGCCCCCAACCTTCCCGGGAAAGCTCCCTTGGCGAGTTGGCTGATGGAGTAAGGGGGAAGTGACTGTGGCACACAGTTTCCCTTAACACCTTCCATGTAACTTCTGCGAGGCCAGGAGAGTGATGAGCCACCGAGGCCTCCATTTTCCTGGCCCCTGGGGAGAAATAACAGGCAGCAAGTCTGTCCACACTTAACGCGCGGCCCCCATTCACCTAGCACAGCACTCCCTGTTAGCCTGCTATTTGATGCAGAATGTACTGGGCGGCAAACACTACATTTGAAGGGTCGAGAGACCCGCATTGCAACCGCAAACAAACCAAGTTACACACATCAGCACCGCCTTATTTTCCCCATTTGTAAAAACCTGCTCTACCCACCTCTCCAGGTTGTCAGGCGAGCGAGTAATGCGTGAGCGCGCTGTGAAATGCTATCTAGCTGCAGGATGGTACTCGTGGTTGCCTTCATTGACCAGCTGTAATGTGCCAGACACTCTACCGAGAGCTTTGTGTGCATTACCTAATTGTCAGCACCACCCCCACGAGGTGGGTGGTATTAATGCTCCCATTCACAGAGGGGCAGAACTGAGACAGAGGTTATGTCACTTGCCCAAGGTCACTCAGGCAGAGCTAGGACTTGAACCCCAGGTCTGACACCGCTGTCCATATTCCTAACCATCTCACAGATGCTGCTGCCGCCGCTTAGCATAATAGTCCCTTACCAGCCCTTTCTGTGCAGTTCCCGACTGAACACACCCCTGCCCCCACTCTCCCAGGTGGCCTCTGAGCAGCTCCCTCCCCCTCCCCCATCTTGGGTCTGTAGCTTTGGGTGCTTGGCATGTGTGTGTGTGTGTGTGTGTGTATTACCTCAAGGAAGGGGTCAGCCAAGCCCCATGGCCTGTTGACACACCTGACGTGGTTCGATATACTCCATGGGACTCAGGAAATGCATGTGGAATGCCCAGCTCTAGCCTGACCAGACAGACCCCTCCCCGGCTGCGCCCACTCCCTGGCTGATCAGGTGGAGAGGCTGTTCTTCTGTGGGAGGGCAGAAAATCGGAGCAGTATGTAGCCAGAGGTCACGAGACGTATCTGGGGTGATTTTATTCTAAGACAGAAGGAGAAAGGAGGCCTCTTCTTTCTCCAGGAGCCTTATTCTGGGTGAGCCAAACTCAACCTGAAATCCAAAGTAGGCGCAACCCTGAATAGGAGCTCTGGGGGCCAAACCCCTCGTATCCTGATGAGTCCCTGGAATGTGCTCACAGCTTAATCGCTCAGTTGGCAGGGTTATTATTAGCAAAGAGGATTCAGTGAGCAGCCACACCGGGGGAACTGATGCTCCTTGCTGTGTGCGTCACACGGCCTGTCTCCTGGAAATGCCCTTTCAGACAGGCTTTTGATGCGGACGGCGACTTCCAGAAGGGCGTCATGGCAGGTGCCCTCAGCCGTGGTTCTGTCGGTGGCCCGAGGAGAAGAGGAAATGCTATTCAAGGGTCCAGAAAGAGAATTTCAGAATTTTCCCAGCTCCTTTTATTAACGTCACTGTTCTTCTTCCAGACCGAAACCCGAGCAGGGCAGTAATGTCAGCTGAGTTTCTTCTACGAGCCAGAGGTTTTTGTTGCGGTGTGGTTTGGGTTTTGGTTTTTTGTTTTTGTTTTTGTTTGTGGAAGGGGAAGCGGCAAGAAAAAGAATATTCAGTTTTGTTGCCCGGAGGACTTCACATAGATCCAACACCACCTCCTGCCTGAGGCTTAGTAGGAACACAAGCCTCAAACACAAGCATTACCCTGATCCTAGCAAAGCCTTTGATTTGCACCTGAAACAGAAAATGGCTTGATGTAAACTTTCCCTTCTTTTCCATGCCCCTGCTTAACCTGGGAGAGGGGGGAAGGTGGGGGTGTGTGTGTGGAGGAGTCGATCTTTAATGCAGCCTTTAGAAGCGAGCCTGGAGGAGTGAGACAGAAGAAAAGCAAAAGGCACAGAAAACCAGATCCACCGCCCACCCCCACCTCTCCCACTAGCCCAAAAGCCAAAAGCCTTTATTTCCTGATCACTGGAAAGAAGTTGTCTTAGTCATATGTCGGAATGAGCATTGCAGATGGGTGGGAGAATCCAGAACTGAGGCATCTCTAGTTTCCATCTCAGAGTTTCTGCTTTAGGATCCTCCATGGGGATGCTGCGGGCAGCTTTGGGAGCGATGAGGTCCCAGCAATGTAACACAAGTGCAAAACTATGAGAACCCCATCATGTCCACGGTATGATTCTGTCGGACACAAATGGTCTAATGCAGAAGCCCCAGTTGGGAGAAATCGGTAAGACCCTGATGCACATTTAGGGATGGTTGTTTCTGACTTTGGAAATGATGTTCTGCTTCTTAGGCACAACAAGGAGGTCCCTGGCCCTGGAAGTTGGCGGCAGGTTCCCTAGAAAACAAGGCCCAAGGCAAAAGTTCAGTTGCTCAATCTTTATGGGGGTGGGGGGGGGGGTTCAGTTCAAGGGAAGCAGGAGCGAGGGGAAAAGAGAAATGAGACAGTGTATTATTTAACTGTGGCTGTGTAAAAAAAATGACCCCAAACCTTAGCAACTTGAAACAACGCACATCCTTTACTGATATTCTGTGGGTCAGGAATCTGGCCCTACTTAGCTGGGGGCCCCTTGCTCAGGGCTCTTGGAGGCTACAATTAAGATGTTGGCTGGGGCTGCAGTCAGCTCAAGGCTTGGCTGGAGGATCTGCTTTCAAGGTCACTCCTGTGTCTACCGACAGACCTCAGCTCCTTGACGACCATTGGCTGGAGGTGTCAGTTCCTCAACAGGTGGGCCTCTCTGGAGAAGTGCAACTGACTTCCTCTGGTACAGGGAGAGATTTTGTAACCTCATGTTGGAAGTGGCATCCCAACGGCATGGGTACTAGGAGATGGGAGGGTATTGGGGGGCCCCTCAGAGGCTGCCCCCCACAGGGTAGGAGAAAAGGGAGTGCAAACAGAAGGGGATACACTCCCAAGCTGGCCACAGCTTTGCAAAAAACACCTTTTTTTTGGCAGGTGGGTCATGCTGGACATCCCCAGAGAGCTTCCTGGAGCCCAGCACCGTAGAATAGTCTGAGGGGAGAGCAGGGTGAGGGGGTACTGCGTTCAATCCCCAGGGAGGCTCTAACACAGTGCCACAAACTGGGGGGCTTAACGCAGAGGAAGTATATTGTTTCCCAGTTCCGCAGGCCAGAAGTCTGGAGTCGAGGTGTTAGCAAGTCCACGCTCCCTCTGAACCCTGTAAGGGAGGAGATGTCCTTGCCTCCTTCAGTTTCTGGCACCTGCTGGCGCTCATTGGTGCTCCTTGTCTTATAGATGCAGCACCCCAATCTCAACCTCTGTCGTCACATGGCTGTCCTCCCTCTCTGTGTTTCTCTCTCCTCTTCGTGTAAGGACACCAGTCCTATCGGATTGGGAGCCCACCCTACTCCAGTCTGATCTCATCTTGACTCATTCCGTCTACAATGAGCCTGTTTCCCAATAGGGGCATGTTCTGAGGTTCTGGGGGTTTAGAACTTCAACATATCATTTGGGTAGACAGAATTCAATCCATAACAAACACTTTGTCTGTGGGCTCCTTTCTAACTCCTGTCTCTCGCTGGTCAAAGTGCCAAGGCCACCCTCACCCCAGCCCTGCCCCAAGGCCATGGACTCCCCTTCCCTTCTGGGCTGTATTACCCAGCTCCTTCAGGTAATAGCTGGGGAAACCTGAGATTCCATCCACTCATGAACTGCCTTGGCAATCTCTCCTCGCCAGTTGATCCTGCCTGTTGGCAGACAAGGATTGGTGGTACATGGAGGTGGGGAGGGGGGTCAGCTGGCAGCCCTGAGAATCAGGTCAACCCTGCTAATGCAGCCAATGCAGCCATTGCTGCATTTTCTGGAAAGTCAGAGATGCGGGCCAAGTATGATGCAGTGCACTTGTCAGCTGCAGGACTCCACTGTTGTGCTATTCCAGCACAAGCCAGAGCTGACACATCCTGATACTTTAGAAAAAATTTTCCGAATGATTGAATGAATGAGTTTGCCTTCAGTGCCTCTCCAACCCACCCACCCCTCCAAGGTACATACCTGCGTGCCCGCCGCTGTAACTTGCCCTCCCTGGGGTCTTCACAGGGAGGAAGAGTCACCCTCTGGCCAAAACATGAAGGTTCAGGTCTCTCGCCTGATGCAGGAAGAACCAGATGAGGGAGCCTGGAGTGGAGAGGCCAGTTAGAAAGCTGGGGAGCAGATGTCAGCATGAATGGTGAGGGCACAAAGCAGGAATGGAAGTGAAGGATTGGGTGTAGGAGAGGCTAGGAACAAGGTGGAGTGGACACCGTACCCGCCTGGGTGGTTCAGCCAGAGAATAGAGTCAAGGAAGATTCCAAGGGCTCTAATCATTGAGGGCAGAGCCCCAGGAGAAGCTTTAATCATTTGGGAGTGCCTTAGATTAGGTTCTCTTGAACCTGAGAGAAGGATCCAAGCCTATGTAGTTTATTTTGGACACATTCCCAGGAAACATCAGCTGGAGAATGAGGAAGTGACCGGGGAAAGAAGGAAAATCAGTGACACCGGGGCCAAGCAGAGCTCAATCCCCCTTCCCTGCAGAGAACTCTGAGAACAGGTGTAAGATGCTTGCCACCTGTGAATCAAGGGTGCTGGGTCTTTAAGTGCCACCCACTGCAAGATGTTGGTTGAGTGCTGCTCCTGGTTGATGTCAATTACCCAGCACTTCCTGCCTGCCCCAAGGGGAGCCCAGTGGGCTTCGGCTGCCAGAGAAAGTCACTGGGCAGAGAAGCGCAATGCTGCTGGATAGAAGCAGGCAGAGGACAGGAGACTAGCCACGTGAGAGTGGGAGCCAGTGTCCCAGGGCAGGTATGGAGTTTGACTGTAAAAATGTTCCAGAACATCCAAGCAGGTGCACGGGGCTGGCTCCTGACCCGATGGGGAAAATGGGTCACTTGAAACAGGACTGGTTATTAAAGCTAAGGGAGTGCACAAAAATCCTCCCGAGGCCGAGATGGAAGGCTGAGAGCTACCACATGAGCAAAGCCAGGGGGCCAAGTTCCGTGATTTTGTTTAGATCTGGCTCTGCAAGAGGAGAAATACATTCTTTTTTCTTGCCACGGATGCTGAGAAGGGTCAAAGCTGCCACGAGAGGGATGGAGAAGGGCTCAGATTCCTTGAGAATGTCACAGGTGCAGAGTCAGCAGCACAAAAGAAAGCATTCGGTCCCAGTGCTGTCCTGGCTTCTATAACCTCCACCCTTGGCACCCAGCAAAGCTCGTCCACCCTCTACTGAAATTCTCTCCAGCTCTGAAGCCTTGGGTCAAGCCTCCAGAGCTCTATTTTCACCAACACTTCTTTCTGGGAAGATTATAGTGCCGAGCACCTATGGAGAGACACAATCTGGCAGCTGCGTTGGACGACGTTGATAATAGGGAAGTCAGGGAGGTTAAGGCCATGGCTATAGCTATGTTGGGGAACGTTTGAAGGGGCCAGGGTCACAGGTTAGGGAGGGCAAGGTTTAACGGGCATCTGTAGACAGAGCATGTGTGCCCTGCTTCCCACAAACACGGAACACATGGGGAGCTCAGTGAGATGTGACTCCGTGGGGTACATCAGGCTACCCATGCCCATCCTCCGGCAGACACATTCGGCTCCCTTGCAGTTCTCTCTGGAGTCCTCTTGCCTAGACTTTTGCTTGGGGGAAAGGTCCAAGAAATAGATGTATCCTACATAGACTCTACCATCTGAGCCCTACATATGGACGAACCAGACTCACCGGGAAGAATTCTGGAGTGCTGGGTGGATGTGGGGAGGGGGTGCTCTGGAAGAGGTCTGCCTTCATCACCTGAGCGGAGGGGAGAGGTTGCCAACAGGCAAATGAGCTGAGTGATGTCATTAGGAGGGCGATTCTCCCTCCCGCCAGCAAGCCTGATTCACTGACTTGGGAGGGGCCGGGTGGTGCTGTGGTTAGGGGCCTGGGTGCTAAGCCAGGCTGTGTGGGCTTGAACCCTGGCTCTGCCACTTGCTAACTGCATGATCTTGAGCAAGTTACATCACCTCCCTGTGCCTCAGTTTCCCCTTCTGTTAAAATGAGGGATAATGAGAGTTCTTCATAGATTTGTTGTGAGTCAACGGAACTGTACGTGGTGCCTAATGAGGCACCTGATGCCTAATGAAAGTTCACTACACTGAGTCCCCATGGCCCTCCCTGGGTCAGATACACTGGGCAAAGATGGCTCACCGTTTTATTAGAAAGGAACTCACTCCTAAACCTCATTTAAAAAAATCTTAATTGATGTCATTGGCTATCCATAACCTCCGGCCCACACTGAGTTGAAATGAGAAATAACACAAAGCCCACACCACTTGCGGTTCCCCTCCCTCGAAGAAACATTGGCTGAGAACAGCAGAAAGGTCGGGAGAGTGAAGTTCAAGGCCAGGAGCGCAGGGAGGGAGCACAGCCTGAGTGTCACGCGCCTCTCCACTCACATCTCTGGGCTGGCATGGGTGGCCGCATGCTGCCAGGTCGGAGGCTTTGGTTTTCTGGGTCTCGGTTTTCTCATCCATCAGATGGGGATAAGAATAATCCTGTCCCTTCTGCAGAGCTAGGATCATAAAAGGCATTCTGGGCAAAAGGGACTGCATGAGCTGAGGCCTGGAGGCCTGAAAGCAGGGGAGTGTGGCCCAGGATGCCTGGGACACAGGATGCACTGGGCAGGGGGTCCCATAGAGTACAGGACAGTGACCACCATAGGACTCCCTGCTGAATGAGACAACACAGTAGGACTCTGGTGGTTGTCTCCTTTTCTGCCCTAGCATGAGAGGTTTCTCTCTCTGAGGCAGAGAGGAAGTGAAGATGTGGTGCCCACAGAAGAGGGGCACCCTAAAATGCTGGGCCTTTTGTCAGACACTTCTAAACTTCTGGGTTTAGGAAATGAAAATGCTACTAAACTCTTGAGTTTTAAAGGCCTTGCCAGGACGACATCAGGAATTGAAGGACGGAAGCTGAGGTTTGGGGCAGAATGGAGAGCTCGACCCCATTTAGAGATGCATATGAGCCAGTGTCTCTCTCTCTCACACACACACACACACACGTGCATGCATGCGCGTGCACACACTGCCCCTAATCTCTGAGATTTTAGCTCGGACTTCCTGAAAACAGCCATCACCAAGGTAGAACACCTCTGATGGCAGAATTCCAGGCAGAGGGAAAACTAGTAAGCAAACATTGACACACACCCTCGCTTGCACGAATATATCAGGGCCCGTTTCCACTCCCAGGGAATAACTACCAGCTTTGTTTGAAAAGCAGTTTCTGCAAAGTGTCTTGAGTGCTTGAGGTATTTATAGACATTTCAGAGCATGAAAAGCCCTTCAAGAGAAGAGACGCGCCCCCAACCCTGCTTGACCAGCCTAATGCCATGTCCCCACCCCACCATTAAGAAACTTTTGGAACCTTCAAGAAAACAAAGGGTTTAGCTTTTTTTTGTTCTTGTTTTTTAAATGATGTATTACTTTTAATGCACCGGGACAAATCAGTTTCAAAAGAAGCTATAATGTTGACTTTATTTCACCATGGAAAATTTGTGCTCAGAGTTAAGAATCGTCTTATATAAAATGATTGAAATAAATAAATAAATACATACAAATAAATAAGAATTGCTTCAAAGGGGCTCAGGGGGCTATTGAAGAATCAGATGCAGATGGCTGAAGCCAGGACTTCCTCTTAATACCTTCTCAGCACTGTGGGAGGAAGAGAAAGGGTGATAATGGCATCAGGTGGGAGACTGAGGCAGGATCTGAGCTTCCCCGCCCCACAGGCCATCCCTGCCACCATCCCCCATCCTCAGCCAATTTGGATGTTTGAGGTTTTGGAATAATCCCTTTCTCTGAACCTCAGTCTCCTCATCTGTAAACCGGGAACCATCCTTGCCCTGGTGATCCCGACCTCTGCCTTTGTGGCTGTAGACAGGTTAGGGGAAACCAGGAGGAAAATGTTTAGGACTCTTTCTGCTCCAAGGAGAGGGTGCCAGACAATGACTGGATTCCATCCTAAGGCGATTCTGCCCCTTTGGGTAAGAGAGGCAGGAGGTGGCTAGAAGGGGGTAGGGACTCATGGACAATAATGTCCACGTTTAATATTTCCAGAAAGGCACTCCTTGGCCCTAAGGACTGTCAGCAAGAGAGAATAATGTCCAAGTGTCCTTTTCTCAGGGTGTGGTCCCTGGAGACAGCAAACCCCAGTGGTTCCAATGGTGGAACCCACGGGAATGGGGGAGGGTGAGCCGAGGTGCAGGGAGGGGGCTTACCATTGCAGCCCAGGCCACTGAGGGAGCCGATCCGGTCCAGCCTCCGGCCAAAGCACCCTGACTTGCGCATCATCTTGGGGCTGCGTAGTCTTCTCAGGGCCTGGAGGACATCGTCACTGGGTGCAAGGGCCCCCACAGGGAGTTCCTCCCCGGCCTCCCAGGCTTCTGCGGGGCTGTGGTCCTGCTGGAGGGGTCCCAGGGCCATCTGCTCTGCTTGTAGCCCTGAAACTGTGTCCCTCAGACGGTCCAGCAGCTCCTGCAATGGGTGGGGATAGCCTGAGGTTCCCGAGGTTCCAGCTGGCTGGAACCCCCCTGGATGGGACCCAAGTGAACCAACGGCCTTGGGTATGGAGCCCTGGCACCCAATCCCATCACTTTCTGGTTCCCTTATCACTAATTCCCAAGGGATACTGAGGACCTCTTGGGACAGTAGCTGAGGACCAGTGAACTGCCGCTACCCACAGCGCTCACCTGCACTGGCTCACCTGCATTGCGGACAGCTCGGAGGCGGGGCCAGGCCCGCCCAGCGGGTGGGAGCGACCTCCTAATGGCGACAGATGCAAGAACAGGAGGAGCAGGAAGGCCCAGGGCAGCGCCGTCTGGGGGTCCATGTCGCTGGAAAGAAGTGGGGAAAGAGATTGTCGCCGCCGCTGCTGCGCTGCGTCCCGGGTCACGTCTCACCTCTTCGGCCCGCAGGCTCTCTCCTGGATCCTTCGGCAACGTCGTCGGCCTTTTATCCCGCGCCTGGGGTTATCTCTGATTTATCGGCCGCATTCCGGCCCGCTGAGCTCAGGGCGGGGGAATGCGCCCCTCCGCGCCTGCGACCATACTCGCCCGGGGTGGAGGCTGGGGAGAGCAGGCCTTGTATAGAAATGGGCCTGGCCGGGGTTGGGGGGGGCGCGGGAGCGCGCGGGGGACATCAACAGGTCCTTCGCCTCCCGCTTCCTCCTTTCCTGCCACACTCCTGGGGCCTTTCCTCCCCACCCCCAACCATTCCCGGAGAGGGCAGAGACAACTCCAGCTTTCCGAGGCCCGACGCAAGTGCGGGGCGCACCGTGTGACTCAGCCAGAACAGCCCCAGCCAACACCCCACCAGCGCAGCGCGTCTTCCCTCCCCTCGCCTGCCTGTTACTCGGCACACGCTTGGCTCTCTGCACCCCTTGGGCCGCGGGTCTCCCGGCGCCTTGACCGCTGTCCGTGGTGCTGATCCTTCTGAGCAAACCCAGCGCCAAGAGGTCTTGCTCTCCTCCACTCAGGCCTAGCCAGAAAAACGAGCATGGAGTAGGGACGTCTGAGATCCCTCCCCACCCTCTCACAGCTGCCTGCACTAGGATGCGCATTCTCCAATGTCATCTGATTAAAGGCCTGGGCATGACAAGGAACTTCTGGAATGCTGACCCGGTTTCCATCCCTTAAACGGTAGAGCTTGATTTGGCTGGAATTTTGAGAGGCAAGGCCCAGAGATGAAGTCACCCAGGAATGCCGTCTATCACATCTCCTCCAGGTGCCAACACCTCCTCTCCCCCACCAAGCCAACATGGGACGGAAAAAGCAAAGATGACTGGAAGATGGTTATCTATTTTGTGGGACGCTAGAAGTGTGAAGAGTGCCCCTCCCCAATGCCTCCTTCATCTGACGATCCATGACCTAATTCCCATTAGCAGATGGTCTGGACCTCCTGTCTGTGATTACAAATGAAGCTGCAAAGAAAAATGGCCCTGGAAAGAGACACAGCAGATTAAATCCCCCCTAAAGCATGCATGACTATGTCACCACCTGTTCTAGATGCCTTGGGTTGACGAGCAGCAGGATGAGAGAATGGGATATGGGTGATGGAGAAAAGGCAGCAAGGGGCAGAAGCTGTGACCTCAAAGAAAATCTTACCTTAGAAAAATAGCATCTGCCCGATACGTGAGAAAAAGATTGTTACTGGTTTTAATTTTTCAAACGAGGAAACTGAGCTCAGAGGAATTAATCTGATTTCTTAGTAGACAAGTGGGAAAGCTGGGTTGCAACCCAGGCAGTCTGACTCCAGACCTGACGCTCTTAATCACTGCCATGGTGATTGCAAGGGGTTCCTACTAAAAGAAAAATTTAGATCAATCCACTTTCATCTCTGAAGGTACAGAAAGCTGTGTGTGTGCGCACATGCACCAGAAAAAGAATATCCAAAGATAGTGTCAGTGAAAGAGACAAGAAAATCCAATCCAGTGCAGAGCTGAGTCAGAGGGTCAGGGGCTGCTGAGAACGTTGAGTCCCTAATGCTGGATGGCAAAAGTGTTAGGAGCAAGACAGAGTCCATCAACCAGCACCTATTAAAAAATGACTCTGCATGTAACCTGAGCCTCGTTTTGCTCTTCTGCAAAATGGACATATGCTCCCCCCTTTCAAGGACTACAAGGGAGAAAATGATGTCTGTGAAAGCCCATGGCATTATGGAAAGAGACAAAGAATTAGAAATATAATTGCACTGAAGGAGACTGTGATCCCACTAGGGAGACAGTCAGGCCAGGGGAAATAATTAAGTGCTAAGCACTCTGACAGAGCCTCCGCTTGCCCCAGCAGAGGGGATTGTGGAAAAGATTTTAGGGAAGACACAGGACTGGATATATCCTCCGGGACCTTCTGTCCAGTGAAGAACAATATACTATCAATTAGTTCTCACACCAAATCCCATCCCCACAAACATTTATTAAGTGCCTACTGTATGCCATGCACTTTCCACTCCTATTAAATGCAGCTAATCATACCATCGATGTCACAGCATTACTGCACAAGGATTAAATGAGATGGTATATGTGGTAGGCTGCACAATGTTCCCCCAAAGATGTCCATGTCCCAATCCCCAGAACTAGTGAATATGTTCCTTAACATAGGCAAAGGGGGCTTTGCACCTGTGGTTAAAGGTCTGGAGGTGGAAAGATTATCCTGGATTATGGGGGAAGGCTAATGTAATCACAAGTATCCTCATAAGAGGGAAGCAGGAGGATCAGGGTCAGAAAGAGGCAACGGAAGGATGGAAACAGAGGTCAGAGATAAGAGAAGCGTCTATACTACTCCTGGCATCTTTGAAAATGGAGGAAGAGGCCATGAGCCAAGGAGTGTAATTGGCCTCCAGAAGCTAGAAAAAGCAAAGAAATGGATCCTTCTCTAGAGCCTCCAGAAAGAACACAGCCTGCCTGCCAACACCTTGAGTTTCGCCCATTGAAAAAACATACTTCAGACTTCTGATCTCCAGAACTATATGGAAATCAGTTTATATTACTTTAAGGCACTAAATTTACAGTAATTTGTTTCATTAGTAATACGAAATTAATACAGTGTATGTAAAATGCTAAGCGTAGCGCCTGATACTTAATGAGCACTCAGTAAAGGTGGTTATGGTGGCAATATTGGTTTTTACCAGGGTCAAACCTCAGGTGCTAGGTGCTGGCTACAGAGAAAGAAATAAGCCCCTTAACTCATTCAACAAACCTTTTTCAAAGGTTTGGGGTCACAGTGGTTTGCAGTCTAGACTCTGGAATCAGACTGCTTGCATTCAACACCACCTTAACCTTCTGCTACGTATGTGATCTTGGGCCAGTTACTTCAACTCTCTTCGTGTTTTCTCATGTCTGTATCACAGGGTTGCCATGAGGAGGGAATGGGACCCTGCGGGTAAAACTAAGCTTCTGCGGGCACCTGGGTGGCTCAGTCGTTAAGCATCTGCCTTGGGCTCAGGTCATGATCCCAGGGTCCTGGGATCGAGTCCCACATCGGGCTCCCTGCTCAGCGGGAAGCCTGCTTCTCCCTCTCCCACTCTCCCTGCTTGTGTTCCCTCTCTCGCTGTGTCTCTCTCTGTCAAATAAATCAATAAAATCTTAAAAAACAAAAAAACTAAGCTTCTGCTAGGAGGTGGGAACACGGTGAACAAGACAAACTCTGTTCTTGGGGAGCTCACAGTGTAGGGAGAAACACTCAGTCACAAACCCCCACCCCACCCCACAGGATGATGTGGCGACTGATATGGGTGAGTCCTGGGCGGTCTGTAAGCATAGTAGGAACACTCAGTTGAGGGGGAAGCTTCCTGGAGAAGGTAGTACTGAGCTAAAGCTTTGAAGGATAAGAATGAATTAGCCATGAGAAGGAAGATGAGGAGGGCATTCTGGGCAGAGGTGGGGGCTGTCCGTTTGAGCTGCTATAACAAAAGAGCAAAGACTGTGTGGTTCATAAACAACAGAAATGTATTTCTCACAATTCTGGAGGCTAGGAAGTCCAAGATCAAGGTGCTGGCAGATTCAGTGTCTGATGAGAGCCCTCTTACTGATTCACAAGCCACTCTTTCCTCTGCACCCTCATATGGCATAGGGACAAGGGAGCTCTCTGAGTTCTCTTTTATAGAGGCACTAATCCCATTGTGAGGGCTCCACCCCCATGACCTAATCACCTCCCAATAGTCCTACCTCCTAATACCTTCACATTGAGGAAATAAGTTTCAACATATGAATTTGTTGGGAGGGAACACAGACATTTGGTCTATAGCATCCAGCTATTGACAGAAGGAAGAAGATGCAGAAGAGGAAAGGTTTGGGACAAGTGTGCTGAGTTACAGCTCCCCTTTGACTCTGACCTCCAGCCATGGGCAGCCATAGGGGCAGCACAAGAGCACTGACCACTAGGGAAAGGGGAAGGAGGAAGCAGGGAGCACTGCCCAGGGAGTCAGCAGGTGGTATGTCTCTGCCCACTGCTATCTCATGGTATAGCTTTATGCAAGTCATTTCTCTGCGCTGAGACTCTGTTTTCCCTTATGTAGAATGAAGGAATTAGACGAGGATTTCTCAATGCACAGAAGCCCTGTAACCGTCAGCTGCCCCTAGTTCATGGTTAGGTCTGCTCGCCAGCTCCCAACCCCCACTAGTACTTCAATCTTCTATGACTTGTAGACTTTCTCAAAAGCCAGAAAACACCTACAGAAGGGCCATCAGATCCTTCACAGCGTGGCATCAATGCAGGTGCACGCAAAGGGGTGTGTGTGTGTGTGTGTGTGTTGGGTGTGCTTTGGAAACCAGCCTGAGTGTGCAGCTCTTCTCTGCCCTTCAAGTGAATCTCCAAACTGATGGTATTCAGAGGGAGGGCTGAGCTTCGTAGACTGGAAAGAAATAGCTATTAACTTTTCCCATCCTATGTCCAGCCTCACAAGCAATATCTGAAGTATCTGAGCGTAATGGAGGGGTTGCCTCTCATTTCTATAACCTCATAAGGGAAACAAAATCTGAATGGGTCAGATTCCTTCCTACCTACCTCCAGAAAGGCCTGTACTCATTTTGTCCCTCTAGCCAAATCCTAGTGGCATCATTGGAGCTCCTGGACTCATAAATGCCTGAAGTTAATCTACTTTGTCCTTCGCAGTTATGCAAGCTGATAAATCTGCCCCCCCCCACTTTTTTGCCTAGACCAATTTAAGTTAGATTTCTGTCACTTCCATCCCAAAGCTCCCTAACTGACCCAGTCCCCAAAAGAAACTGCACGCCTTTTTCTTAGAAATATTTCTTGAGGCTAAAAGACATCACAGCCCTTAGTAAAAGCCCAAGGTCTGGAGCCTTTGCAGACAAAAGTGCTGAACGCTGTCTAAATTTATTTTTCTGATTTACTGCAGCACTTTATTTCCCTCCTACAATGATGCCTTGCTGGGGCAAAATGTTCTCACATGACAGTAGAAAACCAAAATTGGTCATCTCTTAAAGAATTGAGAATCGCATACAAAAACTTTACATAAATTAAAAGGAGGAATAAATGTACAGGGATAAATGCAAACCATTTTTCAACTCAAGGCAAGTAACAACCCACAGTATTCTGGCAGAAAAACATCAGTTAAGAAAGGAAAATGGAGGGGCGCCTGGGCGGCTCAGTCGTTAAGCGTCTGCCTTCGGCTCAGGTCATGATCCCAGGGTCCTGGGATCGAGTCCCACATCGGGCTCCCTGCTCGGCAGGAAGCCTGCTTCTCGCTCTCCCACTCCCCCTGCTTGTGTTCCTGCTCTCGCTATCTCTCTCTCTGTCAAATAAATAAATAAAATCTTTAAAAAAAAAAAAAAGAAAGGAAAATGGAGAGGGGTCACCTGGCTGGTGGTGCCACGTGACTCTTGATCTCAGGGTTGTGAGTTTGAGCCCCACACTGGGTGTAGAGATGACTTAAAAATAAAATCCATGCTGGAGCATGGATGAGAACTTCATTCCTTCTTATAGCCAAATAATATTCCATTGTGTGGACATACTAAATTTTGTTTATCCATTCATCCACCTTTTGACTTACTTCCATCTTTTTTTTTTAAAGATTTTATTTATTTATTTATTTGAGAGAGCGAGAATGAGAGAGAGTACATGAGAGGGGGGAGGGTCAGAGGGAGAAGCAGGCTCCTCGCTGAGCAGGGAGCCCGATGCGGGACTCGATCCCGGGACTCCAGGATCATGACCTGAGCCGAAGGCAGTCGCTTAACCAACTGAGCCACCCAGGTGCCCAACTTACTTCCATCTTTAGGCTATTATGAATAATACCAATATGAACATTCAGGCACAAGTTTTTGCAAGGACATGCATTTTCATCTCTCTTGAGTATATACCTAGGAATGGAATGGATGGGTCATATAGGAACTCTATGTTCAATCATTTGAGGAATTTGTATATATATGTAAGTTTTAATATAGTTCTCAATGTGGCCAAAGAGCTGACATTTATCTTTTTAAATGGTCATTTTATAATCCACTGAATTTAATTTTCTATTTGAAAGAGAGTGAGAGAGAACATGAGAGGGGGAGGGGCAGAGGGAGAAGCAGACTCCCTGCTGAGCAGGGAGCCCGATGTGGGACTCAATCCCGGGACTCCAGGATCATGACCTGAGCCGAAGGCAGTCGCTTAACCAACTGAGCCACTCAGGAGCCCTGTTAGTTTAAATAGCTGCTATAGGCTCAGTCGGAAGAGCATGCAACTCTTGATCTCAGGGTCGTGAGTTCGAACCCCACATGGGTGTAGAGATTACTTAAAAAAAATAATGTGGCTATAAAAATCTTTACATGTGTAGGCTTTTTGTCCTTTGTCCTTTTCGATGTGAGTTCCTCAACCTCCACCCTATAGACATTTGGGGCCAGACTATTCCTTGTTGGGGTCAGGGGAGCTGTCCTGTGTACTGTAGGATACTTAGCAGCGTCCCTGTTCTCCACCCACAACATCCCAGTAGCATCCCTCTTACCCAAATTGTGAAGACCAAAGGTGTCTCCAGACATTGCCGAATGTCCTGTGGGGGAAAAACTGTACCTGGCTGAGAACCACTTCTTTAGAAATTTTACTCAGGCTACACACTCAAGAAAGACTTGTTGAATTGAAAGCATGAGCATATTTGGGGGTTTCAATGCTGATGAGTGGCTGCCCCCCCCCCCCAACAGGACTATAGCCGCTGACAATCTTTGTCCCAAGGGTCAGGAGAGTAGAGTCAGGGAGGCTCACTGAAGTGGTGGGCGTGTCTGCAAAAGAGGGGACCTTACACGCAGGGAAAGAATGCCTTCCTCCTGCTGCTCGCACACCTGCAGGGGGCGCTGTTCACACTGCAGTCCCTGGGGAGGGCTGCACAGTGCACATCCCCAGGCAGACATTGTACTCTTCCAGTACGATGTGAATGCGGCAGCCTCTAACTCAGTGGGGGTCACTCCGAAGAACAAGCACTTAGTGGATTAGATCCTGCTGGCTCTGAAAACGGAGAAGGGGAGGGAGGGAGGGAAGGGGCAGGAAACAGAGAAAGGGCACAGGAGAGAGGGAGGGGGCCGCCCAAGCCCAGAGGGTCACATTCATGAATGGCTTGGAGTGGGGCGCACACGTGAGGCCGAGATCATGAATGGCCGCCCCAGAACATCCACATGAGGGATATTAATAGAGCTGTTGGAGGAGAGGACACTCTGTGCTTGGGGAGGGTCAGGGAGGAGCAGGGCCGGGTGTGCGGGAAGTGGCTCCGTGACATCCCCACCGTGGGAAGCGGGGAAGGCGCTGGCAGCATGTCAAAGTCTTCTGGCCGGCTTTTCTCCCTTGACATTCCTCCCCAGTGAAGGGGGCCGTCCCCAGTCTCCATGCAGGCTCAGAGTTCCAGGCCCTCCGGAGCTAGCTGTATCCTCCTGGACCTGTCTGGGGACCTGTCCCCGTGGGTGGAGCCATGTTCCCCCATGTTCCCTCCCCCAAAAGGGAATGATGTGAGGGACTAGAAAAGTAGCCAGGGTGTGACAGGAAAATCAGACAGGGTCATTGTTCTGGGTTAAACAGTATCTCCCCTCCCTCCAAAATTCATGTCCACCCAGAACCTCAGAATACGACTTTATTTGGAAACAGGATCTTTGCAGATGAAATTGGTTCAGATGAGATCATACTGGAACAGGGTGGGCCCTGAATCCAACATGCTGGTCTCCTTAGAAGAAGAGAAGAGACACAGATACAGACAGACGGGGGACCGAACCTGGAGCAGTGTGTCTACAAGCCAAGGGTTTCCAGCAGCCACCAGAAGCGGGAAGAGGCACGGAGAGATCCTCCCCTAGAGCCTTCAGAGAGAGCACAGCCCTGCCAACACCTTGATCGCAGACTTACAGCTTCCAGAACCGGGAGAGAATCAATTTCTGTTGTTTTAAGCCGCACGGTTTGCGGTGCCGTGTTGCAACCATAACAAAGAACCCACGGGCATCTTGTGTTTACAAGGGGTCTTGGGTCTGGGCTCCCGTGTCCTTGGGTTTATGCCGAGGGCTCTGGGGGACTTAGCCTTTAATGGGACAACACAGTGGAGCAAGGTAGGGTTCGGTTTCTGGGGGTCAGCCTGCCTGCACTGGATTTCAGTCCCACCTCTTACCACTGTGGCTGATGGCCATGAGATCTCCCACGTGATGTGCTCCTCCTACCACGGGACTTTAACTCTCCTTCCCATCGAAAGGGGGTCCACGTTCCCTCCTCTTGAACCTGGGCAGGCTCGTGATTATGGCAGAAGTAACACTGACTTCAGAGGCTGGGTCATGGAAGGTGAAGCAGCTTCTAAAGCCCTGAAGCCAAAGAGAGACAAATGCCTGGCCAGCCCCATCTGCTCCAGCTCCAGCCACCATCTGTCCACAGTGACATCAAAGACCCTGAACCAAAACCACACAAGCCCTTCCCAAACTCTGGACCCACAGAAACCATAAGAGAAAATAAAACAATTGCTGTTGCCTTAAGCCACTAAGTCTTGGGGTGACTTGTTACGCAGCACTTGACAACCACATGCTAGCTGTATACTTGGGCAAGCTCCTTTAGCCCCCCATTGCCTTGTCTGTAATAACAGCACCTACTTCATGGGGTGGTTGAAAGATTAAATGAAATAATATATGTAAGACGTTTATCACAGGACCTGCACAAAGTAAACGCAGTATGGACTGCGGGTGCTTCCAGGCTGGGCTGCCCTTTGGGTGAGCTTGGCTGGCGGGGGGACCTGCGGCGGACATGGGTGCCGCCCCTCCCCACCCACCCTGCTCTGTCTGGAGGCACTGGCCAGGGAAAGGCCAAGACCCTGTCCCCAGAGACCTAGGCCGCTGCAGCCAGAAGCCTCAGGCTCTGACCAACATGGACCCGGCATTCCTGTGCTGGGGAGGCTGGGGCTGGGGGCTCAGCCTCTGCCCAGATGTGGGAGAACACAGGCAGGGAAGGCTCAGGGAAGGGTCCAAGGCTCAGGAGGCTCAGGAAGCCTCCCGCTTCAGGACTGTTAGGTCCCTCTCTTTCATTCAACACTTTTGCCTTGAGCACCTGCTCCGTGCCAGGCACAGGGGGCAACTAGGAAAGTTCTCTCCGCAGAGGTGACATTGGAGCAGAGCCCCGAAGAATGAGAAGGAGCCAAGAGTCCAGGGAAGAGCGATCCAGACAGAAGGAGGAGAGGCGAGGGCTTGCGGAAGGAAGGGGTGACGTGTTTGAGGAACGGCAGAAAGCCAGCGGGCGAGAGAGGCTAATTAAAGGCCTCCAGGGGCGCCTGGGTGGCTCAGTCGTTAAGCGTCTGCCTTCGGCTCAGGTCATGATCCCGGGGTCCTGGGATCGAGCCCCGCATCGGGCTCCCTGCTCCGCAGGAAGTCGGCTTCTCCCTCTCCCACTCCCCCTGCTCGTGTTCCCTCTCTTGCTGTCTCTCTCTCTGTCAAATAAATAAATAAAATCTTAAAAAAAAAAAAAAAAGAGGCCTCCAAAAATGTCCACAGCCTAATCCCTGCACCCTGTGTCACCCTCCGTGGGCACAAAAGGACGTCGCAGATGTGACTAAATGGAGGGTCTTGAGGTAGGGAGATTAGCTTGGACCACCAGCTGGGCCCCAAATGCTGTCTCAGGCGCCCTTACAAGAGGGAGGCCAAGGGAGACTTGGCCCACGCGGAACGGGAGGAGGCCGTGTGACCTCGTGGGCCGAGGCTGGAGCCCTGCGCTCACAAGCCAGGAGTTGGAAGACGCCGGGAATGGACTCTCCCCAGGGCCTCCCACACCTCGCCGTCAGCCCAGTGATGGGGATTTCAGATGTCTGGCCTCCAGAGCCGTGTTGCTCTGAGCCAGCGCGTCTTTGGTCCTTTGGTCTTTCTTCCAGTGGCCGCAGGGCAGATGGGGCCGGCTGGCAGCAGAAGTGGGAGGGAGCCGGGATTTTGGTCCCGGTGTGGCTCCCCCACTCTCCCCTCGCCCTTCTCCCACTCACCTCCTCCGTTCTCCCCGAAGGCACCCCAGCGCCCGCACCCCTTTTAAAATAACTTGTTGCAGCTCCGAGCAGGCATCAGCTTTGAAATTGTAAACACATGCTTCAATCTTTGAAGGCAAGTGGGAAAAAAGCAAGGCTCGTCTCCCTCTGTCTCCCCCCGGCCATCCTGTCCTTTCTGCAAATGTTCCTGCAGAGTGCGCCTGCACCCCGTGCTGGGAACCGGGAGGCCTGAGGCCAGGAGCTCCTGGTTGTCAGCACCCTTGGCCCACGGGATTGCTGCAGACTCTGTCGCTCTCTAACTGCTGATAAAGCCCCACGACCTCCTCCTCTGGAGCCTGGGCCTCTGGTCCTGATAAGTCCGGCCTGTCAGCGGGCTTGTCCACACCAGCTCCTGGCGCAGTCTCCCTGGGCCCACCCCTGCTCTGGGCTTCCTGCTGCCTGTTTACAGCCAAGCCCTGGTCACCACGCCTAGGCCAGGCCACAGTCACCTTGAGGTGACCCCAGACAGCCAGGTTGGCAGTAGCAGGATTGGGAAGGACGGTTCATTCGGGACATGGAGTGGGTCCACAGCGCTAGAGATTTTCTGTCCCAAATGCAGGCCAACCCCCTATGTCCAGAATCTTCCTTGGTTGGGAGATGGGGAGGGGCAGTGGTTCGAGAGAGGTGGGCGCGGGATCCCAAATGAAGCACCAGCATCAGGGCCTTTCCTAAGGCCGCCAGCTAAACCAGCAGGGTCTTGACCCCTGGAAGACATTTGGCAGTGTCCAAGACATCACTGGTTGTCATAACTAGGGAGGGGGTGCTCCCCACGTCTATGGGTAGTGGCCAGGGAAACTGCTAAACATCCCACGATGCACAAGACAGCTCCCACGACAAAGAATGATCCGGCCCAGAATGTCAACAGTGCCCAGATTGAGAAACCCCAGCTGGACAACAGGGGAGTAAGCCTGGCAGCGGGGCCTCCAAATCCCTCACCCAGAGATGCAAAAGCCAAGTCCAGCAACCGTCTGGGAGCCTGGGCAGGGGCCAGAGCCAGGGCAGGGCCCTGGCCTCAGGCATCAAATGCCCCTGGCAAGGCCAGACTACACCAACATCTCCCCGAGGTACTTTCTGTCCCTGCAGCCTCTTGGCTGAGCTCATCCCAGGAACACCATAGGAAGTAACAGCTGCTGTGTTCCTGAATGCCAACTAGGAGCTGGGCAGTGCACCAGCATTTTTCTTCCCTTTCTTTTTAAAAAAGATTTTATTTATTTATTTGAGAGAGAAAGCACACGCAGGGGAGAGGGGCAGAGGGAGAGGCAAGCTCCCCGATGTTCAGGGAGCCCAATGTGGGGCTCGACCCCAGGACCCCGGGATCATAACCTGAGCCGAAGGCAGGCGATTAACCCACTGAGCCACCCAGGCGCCCCAGCATTTTCCTTCCTTGTGGTGTTTTCTACTCAGCAATGTGGGGAGGAAAGGATTGCTTCCAACCTCATCTCATGGACAAGGAAACGGAGGCTCGAAGCTGTTAACTGACTTACCCAAGGTCACTGCCATGGTCGTGGTGGAGTACCAAACCCCAGTACTTCAGAATTCCCTTATTTGGAGATAATGGTCTTTGAGAGATAATCAAGTTTAAGTGAGGTCATTTGGGTGGGTCCTAAAATCCAATATAATTGGTGTCCTTATAAACAGGGGAAATTTGGGCAGGCACTCAACCTTGAAGTAAGGCTTCAGCTTCCAGAAGCTTCATTTGGTTGCTGGTCGTAACACCTAAAATAACGCTACTAAATAATAATGATGATGATGATGATACTGAATAATAATAAATAATAAATCAGTGTAAGTAAGCACCATCCCAAGGTGTGGTGGGGTTTTTGTTTTGTTTTGTTTTGTTTTTTTACTGTAGAGAAATAATCCATCTGGGCCACACAGGTAGTAGAAACTAATAGATGAGTAATTAGGAGTAGAACCCCAGGCTCTGGAGGTCTGAAAGACAGACTCAGGTTCAAATCCTGGTTCTACCGCCCACCAGCTGTGTGATCTTAGGCAAATCACTCCAGATCTGCCAGCCTCGGGTTTCCCAATCCGTGAAATGGGTATAACAATAGTGCCCAGCTCATGAGGTTTTCCCGAAGACCAAGTGAAATGCTGCCTATCATAAACTGCTCGGCACAATCCTCGGCACATCTCATTCCCCCAATAACTAGGTGTTCTTGTGACCACAATTAGCATGATTATGATGGCTTTGTCCTCCCGTCCCAGGTCCCAGGAAGAGTGGCTTCCCCTTTAAATTTCTGCTCTGTGTTTCTCAGAGCTGGGCTCACAAGACGTTGGCGAGTCCGGAGAGGGGTGCTGGGGCCCACCCGGCACGCTTCCCCTCACCCGGCTCCTGAGCGAGTCATGTGGGTGGTCACACGCAGAGCATATGAGGTGCTGTAAGCAGCTCTGCCACATTCCGGGGATTCCTTAGCCCCAAGTGGGACCGAGGGCGGTGTGCAAAAGTGTGCAAGCGTGATGAGAGCCTGAGCGGCCATCACACGGGATGGCTTTGCCCCACGCAGGATGACCTCCACCCCGCACGTGGTAGCTAGCTGAGCCTGGGACGACTGCCACCAAGCCACCAGAATCCATTACAAGACGGACGCGTCTGCCGTCCTGGTAGGAGAGCTAGAGAAATCTCTCAGAAGAGGCGGAAGGGCAGCCAAGGATCGGTGCCCCCTAAGAGATCCTCCCGGGCCTGCTGCTGATCCGTGCACTGATCCATTTCTTCTATCCCTGTCCATGGATCACTCAGCCACACACCAGCACATGCATGTACATCCAGGACTGTGCATTTTCTGCTCTGTTGCTTAAATCATTAAGCAATTGTGCCTAAAGCACATGATCTTAGAGACAATTCTGTACGGACATACAGACCTAATAGATAGACCTCCTAGCATAATTATGTCACAAAGTCCAAACCAGGATGCTTTTGAGCATGAAATGGGTTGGTGTGAAGAACCAGGCGGTGGACACAAGCCAGGACTCCCTAGACAAACATGTCTTAGACGGAGTCATGAAAGTGACCCAGCTAAAGCTGAGTTGGATACGGTTGGACAATCGAACACATCTTTTCTGAGACTTCCCCATGTTTTCTAGGCGGGCCTGGTGGTAGGAGTCACCTCAGGTTGGGTTCACCTCATCCGTCCTTGAATCTGAGAGACTCCCGAGGAAACCTAGTGTGCTGGGCTTTGGGGAAGATGGGTCTGTCATTTTCCTCATGGCTTTCTCCTACTTTCGCTTCGAAAATTCCATCAGTCTCCCTGAGCGTTGATCGAAGACCCACCTGCTTGTCTGTGGGTCTATTCTGTGAGTCCAGAACCTAGGCTACAGGTGGGCCAGTAAGAGACGAGTCCCCACTGTGGGGAGCGCTGTGGACAATGCCCCCAGGCCCTCTTCCAGACGCACCCCTCCCCACCGAGTCACTGCTCCGGCCTCCCTTGGGGGCCCAGTTCTTCTTCACCCTGGCAGCCCGTCTCCAGAGGGGCATAGCTAGCTACCTCCCGGCGTCTCTAGGCCCCTGTTGCCCAAGAGCGACCAGGGCACTGCCCTCTAGGCTCCACCTCAGCACCATTCAACATGTGTTTTCGAGCACCTTCTGTGGGCCAAGCACTAGGCCTGCAGCGGGGAGCAGTGAGCACGGAGCTTCCATCCTGATGGGGAGCACAGTTCATGGGCGTGAGGAACATGAGCAAAGGGGAAAGGGCCCTACGGACACAGACAGAAAGGAGACTTGACCTGGTGTCGGCCCCGGGCAGGTCTTTCTGAGGGTGAGTGAGTGGGCTGGGCTGGGCAAGGTGGACAGGAGAGGGAGAGCAGGGAGGCAGGCTCTGTCAAAGGAACGTGTTGGAGAACGGAAGAGATTGCCATGGGGCTGGGCTGTGGGGAGAGAGGAAGCAGGCTGGACATTGTGGGACCTTTGAGATTCTAGCCCGCGGGCCATGAGCAAGAGTTAAAGGAATTCCCATGTGTGTGGTGACAGAATCCCATGTGCCACCCTCCCCCCCCCCCATGGAAAACACGGGAAAAGGTAAATGAGCAAGTCCTGGACCCCAGGCCAGGGCGCTGGAGAGGGAGAGAGGAGCCGGCTCAGGAAGTTGCTTCATAGGACTTCACCACCTTCCTGTGAAGCCAGATCCCTGAGGGCTGGGGTGAGGCGTGGGGGCTGAGGAGGAGACAGGGGAAGGAAGTCCAGAGCTATGGGGCTTCCCTGACCCTGGGGGTTAGAGCAGAGGCCTGGGCCCACCTGGCTGGAACCCCAGGTCTCTCTTTGGCTCACACTCCCAGCTAGGCCCCTGGAGCACCAGGCTCCAAGATGGCTGGTTCTCCTGAGTACCCCGCCCCCCACCCCACCCCATCCCCACACACCCAGAATGCAGCAGAAAGCACAGGAGACAAAGGGACAGTCAAAAAAGGAAAAACACAGCTGGGAAGGTCAGGCAGCACTGGGAATGGGCGGCTCTGCCCCCTCGCCTTCATGCTCACTTGGCGCAGACAGGAAGCGGTTGGAACCAGCTCCAGAATTTGGCAGGTGGGGCCACTGGGGGGAGAGGTGCCCATGACCACTAGCCATTGGGCAGCCCCATTGGTCCCGCAGGCTGAACTCATTGCCCAGGCCCGCAGGAGTGCTTCCTGGGGTCACATTCCGCGCTGAAGAGCCCCTCTCCAAGGCCTTGGTTGGCGCCAATGTCTTTTTAGGAACCAAGGGTCTAATTTTAGTGTCCCGGCCTTCGACACCTTCTCGAAATAGCTCCCTGTTTTCCCTCTTGTCCCTGCCCCTTCCTTGGAGAAGGTGAACCCCTTGCGTCCCTGTGATCTGGGGTTGTAAGCACAGGCCCAAAGCCTTGTATGGGTTTCATTGGAAGGATCCATGTCCCCTGCTGTGTGTTCCATGTGACCTGACCCAGAGGACTGGCCTCTGGAGAGGGCAGCTCACAGCGCCCACCGGGCCAGGGTACTGCAACAGCCTGGGGGCTCACTCCTGCCCCCTCCCTGTCCCCGCCGTGCTCAAGTGTGACCCAAATTCAGGTCCCCACCGACCTGTAAATCAAGCCTGCCTAACTCCCCATGCCCCAGTCTCTACCTGTAGGGAGTGTGGGTCAGCTGATCCTTTGACCCAGGGGAGCCCCTATTGTCCCTTTAGTAGGGTCTGCCATTCTTGTATTAATAACAATTATTACTATTATTTCCTTAGCCCTCAATCTGGTGCCAAGTGCTCACTTGCATGATTCCATTCATCCTCTCCGCCATCCTCTGAGGTGGATGCTGTTATTGTCCCCAGGATGGTGGGGCCACCAAGGGGTGGAACTGGCATTTGAACTAAGGATATCTGACCCCCAGCCTCGGCTTCACTGTTCACATGGTGTCACGACCCAGACATCCTCCTTGGATCCTCAAGACAGCCCAGTCCCCACTGCCTTTGTCCCAGCCCCCATCCCAGAGTACTCTACTCAGATTCTTCGAGGCTTCCCAAGTGAGCCCGCCAGAGGGGTCATCCTGCTTGCCTGATGTCACACAGCGAACTAGTGCTGGATGAAGGCGGCTGGCTCCGAAGTTCTAAAATCCAGGCGGCATCCCAGGAAGGAGGCGGCAGCCCTGTCAGGGGAGACAGTCGTACGTCGGCGCACACCTAGACCAGGAAGGTGTATCCAGGAAACAGGCAGGGGTGTGCCCAGCTCGGCCAGCTCCCCTTTCCTGAACAGGTCCATGCGCTCAGAGGCAGAAGAGCTTTCCAAAGAGGCACCAGCAGGCTGAGTGACTGGCGGCTGGGAAGCATGATTCAGCAGGCTTCCCAGGCACTCTCCATTGGACCCACAGTCCTGCTGGAACACATCACAAACTAGGATACCGGAGTGGGCCTTCCTGAGTCTCCTCTCACTGCAGCCAGAGCCCAGATGCCACATCCAGGGGCTCCCCAGAGAGATTGTGAGTGGTGGGAGCTCCTTCTTGGGGCTCCGAGTCTTGGGCTCCCGGGCTGTGTGCGGACCAGGGTAGAGTCGGGGAAGCAGGCAATGCACTGAGTCCGATGGGACAGGCCACTCCACTCAGCCAGAGCAGAGCACTTCAGGGCCTTGAGAAGCTCCTTCAAACCCCCAAAGTGTCTAGGTTCATCCAAGCAGCCTTGACCGTCAGGACAGGAAAAGGCAATATAGATAAAAGTAGATAAAGAGCCGCTCTTCTGGGGCACCTGGATGGCTCAGTCAGTTAAGCGTCTGCCTTCGGCTCAAGTCATGATCCCGGGGTCCTGGGATGGAACCCCATGTCGTGCTCCCTGCTCAGTGGGGAGTCTGCTTCTCCCTCTGCCGCTCCCGCCCCCCACTCGTGCTCTCTCTCTCTCAAAAAAAACCAAACCAAAACAAAACAAAAAAACCCGACCAGAGGGACTGATGATATTTCCTGGGTAAATAATGCCATTGTTGCAAACCCATCTAACCAGGCCAGATGGGTAGTGCAAGGACCAAAGCCAGCCAGGTGACAAATAGCACTTGACCTTTGACCTCAGTGCTGGGGACACAACAGGGCGCTCACGGAGAGCTGTGGGGACCTGGAGAACCTTCTTCAGAGGGAGAGTTCCGTGCTCCTGAGTAATCTCCTGGGGGACTGCACCTGTGTTATCAGATGCAGCAGTAAATTCAAAATATTCTGCAAAAATCTGATTTTTTAATCTTGGCCAAACATTTTAACATCTTTCCTGACTGCTGAGTTTCTAAAAAAACGTGTCTGCAGGTGGTATCCAGCCCTGGGGAGGGCTGGGGAGGCAGCACTGGGCTGTGAGCTTATGCGTTTCCTGTTTACAAAGCACATGGTGTCGTGTAATTGTCACCCCGACCCTGTAAGCAGACCGGGCTGGTCGGCTGCGTCCATCCGGCAGATGAGGAAAACCGAGGCCTGGATGAGTAAAGCACTTTGCAAACATCACACAGCCGTGGCAGAGCACGGATTTAAAATCGGATCTCTCTGATTCCAAAAGGGTGCTCTTTCTGCTCGGAGAGCTCAAGGCTCCGTGTGGGAGCCACTGTCTGGCCTTCTGCACCAGGAGAGCTGACCCTACCCTATTACCTGAAGTTCCGGCTCCACGCTCTCAGCACCCCAGAAAAGCTAAGCATGGCGATAAGACTGCGGAGGTGCTGATGGGGCATGTGACACAAAGATTTTGCAGCTCGGAAGGCAGCCCCACCCTCCCTGGGTCTGGCTGGTGGAATGCAGAAAAGAAAGGTCAAGTGATGGACAGCGCGTCAGTGATGGGCACATGCCAGTGTCCATCCCAGGAGCTCCAGGCTGAGACCCACCTTACCTCCAAGGCCACCTTCCCCATCTGGAGGCTTCCTGTGTCTCCCTCATCCTGGCTTCTCACCCCCCAGAGGGTCCTCTCACCCCTGGGGCTTGCCTGCCTCTTGGGGTTCCAAAGCCCTGAGATTGAAGATCTCCCATGGGGGAAGGGCAGCACAGATGTCTCCCATTGGACTCATCCATCCCATGGGGCAGGAGCAAACTGGTTTGCTGCAGACCCTGCCTTACTGGAAACCAGCTGGTGTTGCTGGTGCTGGAAAGGAGACCCAAGAGAAGCCACTGGGACCGAAGACACAGCTTCCCCACCAGCTCAGCCCATTGATACCGTGGGCTTCAGGGCATGGGTCCTGTTGCTCCCCCCACGCTGGAAGCTCTGCCGAGGCTCTGCCCAGCCTCTGACATTCTGCTGCCCCCGCTCAGAAACATACGGCCAAGCACCCACCAGTTTGCCGGTGGGGCCAGTCCCAGCCTAAGAAATCTTTAAACTGGGGCGCCTGGGTGGCTCAGTCGTTAAGCGTCTGCCTTCGGCTCAGGTCATGATCCCAGGGTCCTGGGATCGAGCCCCGCATCGGGCTCCCTGCTCAGCGGGAAGCCTGCTTCTCCCTCTCCCACTCCCCCTGCTTGTGTTCTCTCTCTCGTTGTGTCTCTCTCTGTCAAATAAATAAATAAAATCTTAAAAAAAAAAAAAGAAAAGAAAAGAAAAGAAAAGAAATCTTTAAACTGAAATCCCCCACCTGTAGGACTCGGTTTTGTTGTTTTTTAAAAATCCCGGATCTTTTCTACGTTTTAAGGTCACATATAGACATTATGATGTTCGTCTTGCCAAGCTTTTTCTAGAAAAGCAAGTATTGTTGAAGTAGAATTTCCCCTCCAGCCCTGTTATAAAAAAAATAGGGATGATTGGAAAATCAGGAGGATGTGCCGCAGCTCAGTCCCCCGAAGAGGGGGACAGATATTAGTGTGAATGTAAGTGCACTTGAGGAAGCAGTTTCTGGGATTTTCCTTGTCCCACTCCTCAGTTCTGCCTGGGGGAAGGACCCATTTAGCCCTGATGCGAACCTGAGCATTAGGCATTGTTACTCCATTTTACTTATGAGTAAAACTGAGGTTCTGAGAGATGAAACAACTTGCCCAAGGTCACACCCCCCTCAACAGGCAGAGCTGGGATTTGAACTCAGGTCCGTATTGCTGCAAGTTCTATGCCCTTTCCAGTGCACCAAGCATGACTCTCAGGGGAGACAGAATGAGGTTGGCTTTGACCACTGTGCAGCTTATCCCAGACAAGAGGGGGACAGGCCCTCCTGCACTGCCTAGAAACACCCACACAAGGACCAAGATCTCTTAGGAGAGTTCCCCTGCCTCACCTGCTTGCCTGAGGTAGGGAGTGGGGAAGAGCCCAGCCTGGCCTCTGGCTGAGTCACAGCCCATCTTCCTCCCAAGTCTGACCACTGGCTCCTTCCCAAAGCGAGGACAGAGCCAGCAGCATCACCCAGGTGAGAAGAGAGCCTTCAGCGCCACCTGCTGGACACACAGTAGCAGCAGCTACTGTATCCTCAGAGTAAGTCCTCCCTGGACACCGGGGGGTGGGGGGATATGAGGGAGGCCAGGGAGGGGGCCAGGCTCCCTCTCAGGGGATTAGTTCCTATACTTGACCTTATAAACAGATGTGGGCATTCCTCCCGCCACAAACTTAGAAAGTTATAATTGGAAGCCTCAAAGTAGGAGTCTGACCTTAACAAATACAAATGGATGGATGGAAGGAAGGGAGGGAGGGAGGGAGGGAGGGAGGGAGGGAGGAAGGAAGGAAGGAAGGAAGGAAGGAAGGAAGGAAGGAAGGAAGGAAGGAAGGA
>NW_023270447.1:85365720-85411991 GCF_011800145.1 Mirounga leonina | reverse complement strand
GGAAGGAAGGAAGGAAGGAAGGAAGGAAGGAAGGAAGGAAGGAAGGATGGATTGGATGGACGGTTGGGTGGATGGATAGATAGAGGTGTGTCTGCAGCTGAGGGCCAGGCTAGGAGGAAGGCTGGCTAATCACTGTAGCATGGAAACAAGCAATTTTTTCTTTCTTTCTTTCTTTCTTTCTTTCTTTCTTTCTTTCTTTCTTTCTTTCTTTCTTTCTTTCTTTCTTTCTTTCTTCTTTCTTTCCTCTTTCTTTCTTTCTTCTTTCTTTCTTTTTCTTCCTTCCTTCGTTCCTTCCTTCATTCCTTCCTTCCTTCCTTCCATAGACTCTACACCCAATGTGGGACTCGAACTCACAACCCCAGGATCAAGAGCCACATGCTTCACCGACTGAGCCAGGCAGGGACCCCAACAAAGCAATTTTCTGCTATTTTCTGAGCAATGCCCTGGCTGTTTGAGTCCAAAGAGGAAGATTAGAGGGGGCCAGCTGAGGCCTAAAATCATCCCTATTTCTGATCAGCGGGAAAATTTCGTAACAATCATGAGCATTAGTGAGCCTGTGATGGATGCCACTATAAACCTCCCCCATCTTCCGTCTCCCAGCCTAACCGCCCACCCAGCCTCTGCTGAGGGGGTCTGGGGTTACATCGGCCCCAGGGAACCTGGGACAAGGAGACAGCTCAGCCCTAGGGAGGGAAAGGAGGAGATCCAGGGTTGTTCCCACAGCCAACACCTATCAAGCATACCCTTTCTGCCAAATCCTATGCCCAGCACACTGCACACATGGTCTTGTTGACCCTGGTTGTGACCAATGAAGGAGGGAGAGTGAGAAGCTTTAACCCAGAAGGAGGCACCAGCATCCACAGCCCTCTGTCCAGATGGAAATCCCCAGGACCTCGTCCTGTAGACTGCCTTCCGCTGCTTAGGCCACAAAGGGAGGAGCATCAGGGAGGGGTTAAGCAGGCAGCCTCTGGAGCCAGACTGCTAATGCTGAACACTTTCCACGTGCTTATTGGCCATTTGGATATCCTCTTCGGTGAAATGTCTATTCAAATTTTTCCCGGTTTTCTGGTAGATTGTCATTTTCTCATTGATTGGTAGTTCTTTCACATTTTCTGGATAGAAATCCTTTGTCCCATATACGTTTTGCAAATATCTTTTTTCCACCTGGTGATCTTATCTTTTAACTATCTTCATGGAGTCTTATCAGGCCTTCGTTTTAATATTTTAAACGAAGTTATTAGTCTTTTCGTTCATGGAAAAATGTTTTTAGACTCCTCTTTAAAAAATTTTTCGGGGCACCTGGGTGGCTCAGTTGGTTAAGCGACTGCCTTCAGCTCAGGTCATGATCCTGGAGTCCCAGGATCGAGTCCCGCATCAGGCTCCCTGCTCGGCAGGGAGTCTGCTTCTCCCTCTGACCCTCCTCCCTCTCATGCTCTCTGTCTCTCATTCTCTCTGTCTCAAATAAATAAAATAAAATAAAATAAAATAAAATAAAATAAATTTTCAAGGTCGGGGCGCCTGGGTGGCTCAGTTGTTAAGCATCTGCCTTTGGCTCAGGTCATGATCCCAGGGTCCTGGGATTGAGCCCCGCATTGGGCTCCCTGCTCAGCAGGAAGCCTGCTTCTCCCTCTGCTACTCCCCCTGCTTGTGTTTCCTCTCTCGCTGTGTCTCTCTCTGTCAAATAAATAAAATCTTTAAAAAATATATATTTTTTTCAAGGTCATAAAGTGCTCTCCTAGCTTATCTTTTAGAATACTTCTTGTTTTGCCCTTCACATTTGGGAATTGGCCTGTGTATGTGGTATAAGATAGGTGTCTCCATTTGGATACTCAGTTGATAGAGCCCTATTTCCTAAAAAAGACATTAGTTGTCTAATAGAGGTGTGGTTGTTGTACGTCAGGAGACTCTATACATGTGGCTCTATTTCTGGACTATTTTGTTTCATTTGTCTATTTGTCTGTCCTTGTACCAATACCATATTGCTTCAATTACTGGAGGTTATTCTAAGCTTTAGCACACACAGCTTTATTTTAGCCAATACCATATGTCCTCACCAACATTTGGAGAACTGTTTTTAATTTTAGCTATTCTAGAGAGTGTGAAGTAGCATTTCATTGTACTTTTGTTTTTCTTTTGCTTTTTTTAAAGCAAGCTCCATGCCCAGCATGGAGCCCAATGCGGGGCTTGAACTAACAACCCTGAGATCAAGGCCTGAGCTGAGATCAAGAGTCGGATGCTCAACAGACTGAGCTACCCAGGTGCCCCTCACTGTGGTTTTAATTTCTATTTTCCTAGTGAGAAATGATGTTGAGCACCTTTTATGCGCTTATTGGGCATTCATAGATCCTCTGGGAGTGGGGAGCTGTCCATTCAGATCTTCTGCCCAGTTTTTATTAGGTTCTGTTTTTATTAATGAACTTACAGATTTCCTTATATATTCTGCATACAAGTCCTTTGCCAGATGTGTGGATTGGGAATGTTCTCTCCTAGTTTGTGGCTTGCTTTTTCATTTTCACTGACTTAATGAGCAGAAATTTTTACTGTTAGTGGAATGCAAATGATCTATTTATTTTTATATGCAATGCTTTTTGCTGTTCACTCTAAGTGAATTTCACCTACCCCACAGTTATGAAGATATTCTCCTATGTTTTCATCTAGAAGCTTTATGATCATAGCTTTTATGTTTAGGTTTATGACCCATCTTAATCCCTACTTTGGGGTTAATTTGCACTTCTTTTTCCAGCTTCATAAAGTGGAAGCTTAGAATATTTATTTTTAAATCTTTCATTTGAAGCTATAAACTCCCTTCTAAGGACATTAGCCACATCCCACTATTTTTTATATGTTAGCTTTTATCACCATTGAGTTTAAAATAGTTCCTAATTTCCCTTTTGATTTCTCCTTGGACCACGGATTAATTTAGAAGGGTGTTGTTTAATTATCAAATGTTTAGGGCTTTTCTAGATAACTTAAGGTTTTTTATTTCTAATTTAATTCTCTCATGGTCAGACAACATGCTCTGTAAGATTTTAGTGTTCTCTCTTTGATTTTGTCACTTTGTGCTTCATTACACCTTGAAACTCTGTGACCAATCTTTTAGGATTGTTACGTCTCCCCAATGCATTGACCCTTTTATCATGATAGAAGTCCTTATTTATCTCTGGCAATATGCCTTGTCTTAACATCCACATTGTTTAATATTAGTACAATGGCACAAGGCTTACAATGCTTACTGGTGCATAATTTTTCATCCTTTTAGCTTCAACCTATTTGTGTCTTTATATTTCAAGTGTATTGAGTATAGCAGCATATCGTTGAGTCTTGCTATCGGATAACCTCTGGCCTTGAATTCATTTCGATTTATTTTTTTTTTAAGATTTTATTTATTTATTTGACAGAGAGAGAGAACACAAGTAGGCAGAGTGGCAGGCAGAGAGAGGGAGAAGCAGGCTCCCCGCTGAGCAGGGAGCCCGATGCGGGGCTCGATCCCAGGACCCTGGCATCATGACCTGTGCTGAAGGCAGCCGCTTAACTGACTGAGCCACCCAGGCGCCCCTTAATATCAGTTTTTTTTGTTGTTGTTTTTTAAAGATTCATTTATTTATTTGACAGAGAGAGACACAGCGAGAGAGGGAACACAAGCAGGGGGAGTGGGAGAGGGAGAAGCAGGCTTCCCGCTGAGCAGGAGGCCCGATGCGGGGCTCGATCCCAGGACCCTGGGATCATGACCTGAGCCGAAGGCAGACACTTAACAAATGAGCCACCCAGGCACCACTGAATTCATTTAGATTTAATCTAATTACTTATACTGTTGGGTTTAAGTCCATCATCTTTCTATGTGTTTTCTATTTATCCTATCTTCTTCTTTGTTCCTCTTTTGCTGAATTCTTTTTTTTTTTTAAGATTTTATTTATTTATTTGACAGAGAGAGAGACAGCGAGAGAGGGAACACAAGCAGGGGGAGTGAGAGAGGGAGAAGCAGGCTTCCCACGGAGCAGGGAGCCCGATGCGGGGCTTGATCCCAAGGAGCCCATATGTTTTCATCTTCCCTTTGCCTTGACAGAGGGAGAAACTCCATGCTGACCAACTCATTTACTGCCCAGCCCATCAACTTCTGGGAGAAGTATCTGTCTGCTTCTTTTTTTTTTTTTTCAAGCTTATTTATTTAAGCAATCTCTACACCCAACCCCAAGATCAAGAGTTGTGTGCTCTACCAACCGAGCCAAAGAGGCACCCCTAGAAAAAGTCCACTTCCTGAGAGAAGGGACAAGGGGGAAAAAGAGTGGGAGGAGGTGGGCAGAGTCTCCCAGAGTTTTCCCAACAAGGAGGCCACAAAAGGAGGGCCAGGCTTTGTGATAAGAGTGATGCAGAGGATATAAACCTTGGACATCTGCCAGGGGTTCATCATCTCAGAGTGTAGAACAAGGTCGGGGGTAATAATGGGCTTTATCAGCAAGGTGTCAGCTGCAAACCCTGCTCATGGGTTCCTACTCTGTGTGGGGCACATGCTCAGTTCCAAGATGAAAAAGACATGGCCTCTGTCTCCCCCTGTGGGGAGAAAGAACACAGCAGGGAAGTCCCAAGAATGCCAGGAAGCAGATGCTCCATGCCAAACATGGGTCGTGAAAAAGAACACCTCCGCTAGAGTGCCCAGGATGGCTTCCTGGAGGAGGAGGCCTGTGAGCTGGGCCTCAGGGGAAGGGTGGAATTTACATAGGAGATAGGCAAGGGATGGACAGCATGAGAAAGGAGAGCAGAAGGGAGCAGTCAGGACCCTGGAGCAGCAGGTGGTCTGGAGAAGAACAGAGAGTGCCATACATTAGCAGTTGATGAGGAGAGGTGAACCATTAAGACTGGGTTTGCTGGGTGCCTATGCAGAAGCCCTGGAGGGCAAATCGGGGCTGGGGAGGTATTTTTCTGGCAGTAGGGGCAGCACAGATGAAAACAGGCAGACCAGGTGAGAAGGCCAATGGGCGCTGCCTGCTTGAGTTTAAGGTCTGTCTCTCCAGAGAGGGGGACAGGCCCACGCAGCTTGGCGGGGGGAGGAGGGGGAGTTTGAGAGCAAGTTGGGTGGGGGAGGACTGAGCAGAGGTCCTCCGGGTGGAAGTGGGCAGATCGAGTCAGAGAAAGCCTCCCCGGGAACCACAGTCACACCTGCCATTTACTGAAGGACTCTGCTGGGCGCTGTGGATGACTTTTCTCACGTAATCCCCACATCAGGGCTGTGAAACAGGCATTTTCAACGCAGATGAGAAGACTGAGGCTCAGAGAAGAGAAATAGCTGCCCAAGGGCACACAGCACATGACAAAGTGATTTATTCTGCTGAAATCTGAGGGCTGCGGCGAGCAGGCGAGGACGACGGACGGGTGGCGGCAGGGCAGGTGGGGAGCCCGCGGGAAGGGTGGCGGGGCTGCGCGGCAGGAGCAGAGCCGTGGCACGACCGGCTCAGGTCCGAGCAAAGGGCTGCAGGCCTCGGAGCAGCGGGGGGGGGGGGGGGGGGGGGGGGGGGGCGGGGGGGGGGGGGGGGGGGGGGGGGGGGGGGGGGGGGGGCTGTCCCCTGCGCGGTCAGGAAGGCCGCCTGCCCACGTTCCCCACCTCCCCGCGCACCCTCGCGCGCCGTCCCACCCGAGTGGGTCTCGCCTCCGCTCCAGTCTTTCGGGTGGCCCGTGGCGTACGGCGGCCACCAGGTCCGGGGCCATCTCGGAGAACTTGTCGGCGCGTGACTCCGTTTGGCTCTGGCAGGCCGCTCACCACACGTAGGCGACGCCGACCATCTCACCTGCGGGTGGGTGTGCAGCGCTTGGCTCCAGAGACCTAGCTGGGTCTTTGGTCCCCGGCCCCGCCCCGGCCCCTGGCCCCGCCTCAAGCCCCGCCTCCGGACCCAGCACCGGCCTCACCCACCCAATCCCGCGCTCAGGTTTAGGCCCCGCCCCCAGATCCCAGCCCCGCCCAGGACCCGGGTTTCCTCTCCGACCCGGCCCCCTTTCCGCCCTAGGACCCTCCCCCGGCGCACTCCCGGCCCCGCCCCTTTCTCCGTGGCCGGTGTCTCTGGACCACACGAGGGGATCGAAGCGAACGTACCGGTTGTTGAACATCTCCACCAGCTGCAGCAGTGTGCAGGCGGCCCACGATGTCAGAGAAGAAAATGGTCCCTGGAGGGAGGAAGGGACACGAGGCTGGACACGACCTCACAGGCCCAACCCCCTTCGCAAAGGGGGAGCCTGAGACCCAACGAGGAAGAGGAACATTTGCCCTAGGCTACCCAGCAAACTATAGGCAGGCCTGGGACTGAAAACTGCGCTTCCAGACTCCCATTCCAGTGCTCCGCTGGATTGGGCTGTGGCTAGAGAGCCTAAGAGGAGCGACTTTGTGCGTTGTGCCCCTGAGGGACTTAGAGGCTGAAGAAGCAGATGTGAAACCTTTTGGATTATTGTTAAGCTTTCCGTTTTATGTGAATGGGGAAGAGTTTCGGCTTTTATTCCCGTGCCAACCTTTGCAGCAGGGGCTCTGGGGCCGGAGACACTTCATGGCGGTGGGTAAATACACAGGCTTTGAGGTCACAGAGACGCAGGCTTAAATCCTGGCTCTGTAACTCTGTCTCACCCGAGCAAGTTACCTAACCTCTCTGAGCCTCCGTTTCCTTCTCTGTGAATGGAACATGACAGAAGTGCCTCCTCCATAGGCTGTATTGAAGATTAATTAAGATAATCTGTATGAGACACTTGATAGAAGTCTGGCATTCACTAAGCACTCAATGGATACCTATTACCATTATTATTCAGGCGGGGTCCCATGAGGAAGGCTCAAAGCAACTTACTCCTCTTACTGGTTCTATTTTACCTATTTAATTTAATTTTATTACTTTATTATTTTATCTTATTTTACAGAAGATGAGCAGACTGCTCCATACTCATGGAGGTGGATTGGAGGTGGGAGCATGACCGTTTACAAGGCAGAGCCACATCCTTCACCTCAGGTGACCTTCAGGACAACCTGGTAATTAGGCCAGAGACATTTTAAGTTCTTTCTGGGAGAATATAAGCTCTGTGAAGGCAGGCACTGTGCAACTAATTTTCACGTCTGTATACACCATGAAGTCATCTCAGATCAAGATATGCAATCTTTCCAGCACTCCGGAATGTTCCCTTCAGCCCCTTCCCAGTCATTATGGCCCCAGAGGTAACCATTATTCTGACCTCTATCGCTTGACATGAATTGGTGGGCACTGGTATTTTTAAAAATCTTCCCAGAGAGTCTCTAGTGTGCAGCCAGGGTTGAGAGCCAACCATGGTGCAGACAGACGTCTACTGGGTACTGCCTGAGCGCCTGGCATTGCTTGACGCTTTTCACAGGTTAACTCATTTAACCCTCACTCAACCCTGTGAAGTGGGTTCTGTGCTCAGTCCTATTCTCCAGATGAGAAAACTGAGACGGGGGATTTGAATTTGTGCCCGGTGGGGAGATGTTCACCCATGCCATCTTGCAAAGTGGGCTCTGTTGGGAATTAGGGATCAGAAGTGAGGGATACTACAGAAGAGCCAAGGCCAAGGTGGCCTGGATCTGGGCTCATTCCCCACTCCTCGTGTCACCCCGGGTGTCCGTGGCCTCTCCTGCTCCTAGATCTCGGCCACCACGTGCTTTCACCTGCACGCCACAGAGCTGAAACACCCCCATGGCAGCCAGCCACCACTCCCAGCGCGATACCTCGGTACTCAGAGGCCCTGGGTGCAGGGCTGGCCCCAGTGGGTCATCTTCCCGAAGGAAACCAGAATGATGGGGTACAGGAGGCTGGCCACCAGCAGCAGGTTGACCTTCAGGCTGATGGTGGAGAGTACCACCTTGGCCTTGCTGCCCAGCCCCACAGAGCCATACTCCCACCAGTGCTGGCAATGAAAAGACTGGAAGGATCAAGAAGAGAAGGCTGCCCCCCAAACAGGGGCCAGAGGAGGGATAGGGTGACATCCGCCCCCCCAGCAAGTCTGAAGTTGCTCAGGAACCACAAAGCATAGCCAAGGTAGGTGGCACCGTGATCCTGCTGTTCACCCCATGTGGGGGCAGCTGCCCAGCCTCAAGGAAGAATCTCATGGCCACCACAGAGTTGGGAGGGATTCCTCAGGGTCTTCCAGGAGTCAAAGCAGCTAAGAGATGATGCCTGAGAACCGCAAGCTGGGCTCAGAGCCTGACTCCAAGGGCACATGGGGGCTCTGCGCTGCCTCCTCCGCACAGAGCTCACAGACTAAGCCCGGTTCCTTCTCACACCAGGCATGGCGGGCAGGCACCCTCCCCTGCTCCGCCAGACAGAGGGGCCTCCATCCTGCTGGACAGCAGCCTGTCCTGAGAACCAGGATCAGGGTCAGCATCATCCTGGTTCCTAGCAGCAGTAGGTTCATAGTTCATAACAACTGTACCACTCTGATGCAGGATGTTGCTGGTGGGGGATGCTCAGGTGGGGACGAGGATTGTACGGGAAAACTGCTCTAAAGAATAAAGTTGATTAATGTTAAAAAGTCTAATGAATAATATCACAGCAATAAATTTGAGAAGGTAGACAACAGGGATGTATTTCTCGGAAACTATAATATGTCAAAACTGGCATAAGAAAAATTAATCATCTTAAGTAGATCATAGCCAATAAAGAAATTTATATGATAGTCACAACACTTGTAGCCCCAAAGCCCCAAGCCAGAATGGTTAGGGATACAGTCTACCAAACTTTTTAGGAATAATTATATCTTATATTCTACCAGCAGTTCCAGCCATTTGGAAAAATATAAAATTGGATCCATACCTGACACCATATATCAGAATAAACTTCAAACACGTCAGAGAACTAAATGGGGGAAAAAAGAAACCATATAAGGAAAACGAGTGAATTCTTCTTATAATATGCCTGAGGAAACCCCTTCTAACTATGACTCAAAGTCTAGAAAAAATAATAATTTGACTCCATTAAAAAATACTTTTGGGCACGCCTGGCTGGTTCAGTTGGTTAGGCGTCTGATTCTTGATTTCAGCTTAGGTCATGATCTCAGGGTTGTGAGATGGAGCTCCGCATTGGGCTCTGAGCTGGGTGTGGAGCCTGCTTAAGATTTTCTCTCTCTCTCTCCCTCTGCCTGACCTCCCCCCTCTCCATTCACACTCTCTTTCTCTTTCCCTCTTAAAAAAAAATAAAAAATACTTTTGCTTGGCAAAAATGAAAAACAGGAGGAAAATACTAGTGACTTACCTGGCAGATAAAGGACCAATATCCTTAATAAAGAGTTCTTTAAAGTGAATGGGGAAATTTTCCCTTTTTGCAATGTGCTGCTACGAGATGGTAGTACAGGTTTCCAAGAAAAATTGAGAGGAAAAAAAAGACTGGAAACCCAAAAGAAAATGGGCAAAGACACAAACTTAAAATGCACACAAATGGCCTTAAATATACGAAAAGGTGCTCAACTTTTCTTATAAGAAAGAGCAGTGAGGGCGCCTGGGTGGTTCAGTAGGTTAAGGGTCTGACTCTTGGCGTCAGCTCAGGTCATGATCTCAGGGTTGTGGGATCCAGCCCTGCATCCCGCCCCCACTCAGCGGGAAGTTGCCTTCAGATTCTCTCCCTCTGCCCCTACCCCCCTGCTCTTTCTCTCTCAAATAATCTAAAAAAATCTTAAAAAAAAAAAAAAAGACACACATATACTCTTAAACATCAGGAAAGAGGATTCCTGCTGTCCCCATATATCAGTTTCCCATTGCTGCTCTAACAAATTACAACAAACTTAGTGGTTTAAAACAACACAAATTTATTCTCTCACAATTCTGGGGTCAGAAGTCTATAATCTGTCTCACTGGGCTAATGTCAAGCTGCTGATGTGGCCGGTTTCTTCCGGAGGCGAAGCTGAATCGTTGCCTTTTCCATCTCTTAGTGGCCCCCTGTGTTCCTTGGCTCACGTCCCCTTCTTTCATCTTCCAAGCACATCACGGCCATCTCTGCTACCGCCTTCTCCTGTTCTGCGGTAAAATCTCCTTCTGACGCCCACCTCATAAGGACCATCTCAAGATCCTCAACATAATCACATCTGCAGAGTCCCTTTTGCGCAACAAGGTATGTGAAAATCAAGGGGGAAACGTGTTTAGAATGGCGGCGGGAGGCCAGCAGGGGGAGCTCTCACGCCCTCCTACTCCGCAACTGCAGACGCCGCAGGAAGAAAGGAACCTTGCGGGTCCAAACCACCTTGGCTACTACTTTACAACCGCGGCAGGAGCAAGAAAGGTTTCCTCCGACCCTGGCAACAGCCCAGCCAATGAGAGACTGTCACAAGTCAGCCAATGAGAAGCCAGTATACTTCCAACTCCCAGTTTCCTCCAATAGACTTTTTGTTTAGAACATCCTTTCCGGGTGCCTGGGTGGCTCAGTTGGTTAAGCGACTGCCTTCGGCTCAGGTCATGATCCTGGAGTCCGGGGATCGAGTCCCGCATCGGGCTCCCTGCTCAGCGGGGGGTCTGCTTCTCCCTGTGACCCTCCCCCCTCTCATGCTCTCTCTCTCTCAAATAAATAAATATTAAAAAAAAAGATGTGTGTTTTCATATTGGGCGCCTGAGTGGCTCAGTTGGTTAAGCGACTGCCTTCGGCTCAGGTCATGATCCTGGAGTCCCGGGATCGAGTCCCGCATCGGGCTCCCTGCTCAGTGGGGAGTCTGCTTCTCCCTCTGACCCTCCTCCCTCTCATGTGCTCTCTCATTCTCTCTGTCTCAAATAAATAAATAAATCTTTAAAAAAAAAAAAAAAAAAGAACATCCTTTCCAACTTCCCCCTTTTCTCTATAAAAGAAGTCCTCTTGTTTGTTCTCCAGAGTTGCTTTTGGGGTTGCCGTACCTCGTTTGTTCCAGATTGCAATTGTCTCTTATTCCCTAATAAATGCATTTTTGATGGTAAATTAACTGGCAGCTTTATTTTTAAGGCTAACAGGTGACACAGTTTCCAGGGATCAGAACCTGAAGATTTGGGGGACCATTACTCAGTCTCCCACACCCTCCTCCTGTTCACATGAGACCTGAAGTCAGGGCACAGGGATTGGAAGATGTAATCGGGTAGCCACCTGCCTGCCTTGACCTGTTTGCCGTGTTTTACTTGGGCACTACGGTGTACTCAAAAGATTCAGCAGATAAAATACATAAACTGGAACTAGATCTGCAGATAGCAATCGATCTTGAGAACATAATGTTGCATGAAGAAGGCAAGTTGCAGAACGATTAAAATATAAACATTACTTTAAAAAGCACAACATCAATGTTTGTGTATGGGAGCAAATGAGACGGGGGAGGTACAAATGCAGGATTCAGCTATATATGTGTGTGGTTTTGTTTATTTTTAAAATTTTTACTTATTTAGAAAGAGAGCTTGCATGAGTGGGGGAGGGGCAGGGGAGAGAGAATTTCAAGCAGGCTCCCTGCTGATCAAAAAGCCCAACGTGGGACTTGATCTCAGGACCCTGAGATCATGACCTGAGCCGAAATCAAGAGACTAATGGTCAGCTGAATGAGCCACCCAGGCGCCCCAGGTTTTGTTTATTTTTAAAAAACAGACCTAAAGGGGCGCCTGGGTGGCTCAGTCAGTTAAGCATCTGCTTTGGCTCGGGTCATGATCCCAGGCTCCTGGGATCCAGCCCTGCATCGGGCTCCCTGCTCCGCCGGAAGCCTGCTTCTCCCTCTCCCGCTCCCCTTGCTTGTGTTCCCTCTTTTGCTGTCTCTCTCTGTCAAATACATAAATAAAATCTTAAAAAAAAAAACAGACCTAAAGCACATTTGGAGAAATGTTGACACCTCTTAGATCCAGGTGTGAGGTGCATGTTTGTTATACTTTTCTGTGGAATTAGAAATATTTCGTTATGCTTCTTTTTTAAATTATTTTTTATTTTTATTTTTAAGTAGGCTCCACTCCCACTGCAGAGCCCAACGTGAGGATTGGACTCATGACCCTGAGATCAAGACCCAAGCTGAGATCAAGAGCCAGATGCTTAACTGACGGAGCCAACCGGCGCCCCCTGATGATTCTTTTTTTAATGAATAAAAGAAGTGAGCAAGTGGAGACAAAAAGAAAAATAAGAACTTTTTCACTATAGACCTTAGTTTCACCTGATGAAAAATGCATGTTCAAGACTCTGATGCTTGAATTTGTCTCAAGATTTGTGAAGCATTGTCTTAATTACTTAAGCCATTTAGAAAAAGTCTTAGTGTGAAAATTAATTCAATGTTGTCCTAGTGATGTAAATGCATTGATAGTAAAGGTTAGTGAGCTTCTTTCTTTCTTTCTTTTTTAAGAATCATTTTAAAATGAATAGGTTGGGGACACCTGGGTGGCTCAGTCAGTTAAACGTCTGCCTTCGGCTCAGGTCATGATCCCAGGGTCCTGGGATCGAGCCCCACATCAGGCTCCCTGCTCAGCGGGGAGTCTGCCTCTCCCTCTGCCTGCCGCTACCCCTGCTTGTGCTCTCTCTCTCTCTCTGACAGATAAATAAAATCTTTAAAAAATAAAATAAATAAAATGAATAGGATGATTTGTTCTCTTCTGGCCTCAAGAGGGTGGTTTTTTTTATCATTGTGGTAAAATATATGTAACAAAATTTGCCATTGTAACAGTTTTTAAGTGTACAGTTCATGGCATTAAATACATTCACAATGTTGTACAAACATCATCACTTTTTCCAAAATTTTTCATTACCCCAAACAGAAAGTACCTGTTATCCAATAATTCCTTATCCCCCCCACACACACTTATGCCAGCCCCTGGTACCCTCTGATCCATTTCCTCCCTCTATAAATTTGCCTGTTCTCAATAGTTCATGGAAGTGGGGTCATACGATATGTCCTTTTGTGTCTGTCTTTCTTTCTTTTTTTTTTTAAGATTTTATTTATTTGAGAGAGAGAGACACAGCGAGAGAGGGAACATAAGCAGGGGGAGTGGGAGAGGGAGAGGCTGGCTTCCCGCCGAGCAGGGAGTCCAATGCAGGGCTCGATCCCAGGACCCTGAGATCATGACCTGAGCCGAAGGCAGACGCCTAACGACTGAGCCACCCAGGCGCCCCTGTGTCTGTCTTCTTCTACTTAGCATCTTTTCAAGGTTCATCCCTGTTGGAGCATGATCAGAATTTCCTTCTTCTTAAAGCTGAATAATATTGGATGGATGCACCACATTTTCTTTATCCATTCATCTGTTGATGGACACTTGGGTCGTTTCCACCTTTTGGCAGCTGTGAATGTTGTTACTATGAACATGGGAGCACAAGTATCCAAGTCCCTGTTTCCAAATCTGTTGGATGTATACTTAGGAGAGCAATTGCTGGGTCATAAGATCATGCTGCGTTTAATTTTTTTAAGATTTTATTTTTAAGGGGCACCTGGGTGGCTCAGTCTTTAAGCGTCTGCCTTCGGCTCAGGTCATGATCCCAGGGTCCTGGGATCGAGCCCCGCATCGGGCTCCCTGCTCCGTGGGGAGCCTGCTTCTCCCTCTCCCACTCCCCCTGCTTGTGTTCCCTCCTTGCTGTATCTCTCTCTGTCAAAGAAATAAATAAAATCTTAAAAAAAAAAAAAAAAAGAGTTGCAGTCTTCACTGACTGAGCCAGCCAGGTGCCCCTAATGCTCAGCTCCTTAATTCACCTCCCCAAAACTGTTTATCTCTACAGGGGCCACATTAGCCAGAATGGTTGTCCCATAGTGGTCGTCAGCCTAGCCTGCATCAGAGTCACCTGGGGGACTCGTGCAATCTCGCCTTGCAGGGCCCCACCCCCAGGGTTTCAGATCCAGTAGGTCTGGCCAGGGACCCAAGAATCTGGGACTCTGGCAGGTACCCACGTGACACTGACCTGCTGCTCTGGGGACCACGGGGAGGGAACCACTGCCTTAAAACACTCATCTGGTTACGTTGGTCTCTTTTAAAACTCTTGAGTGCCTCGCCATTGCCCTCAAGGTAAATCCAAGCTCATTTCTTGGCACTGAGGACCATCTGCGGCCCTCATCCTCTGGCACTGCCCAGAAAGCCCTCACCGCCCGACTTGTATGGATCCTGTAATGCTTTGCCCAGATGGCACAGAACAGTTTGTTATCGTGCTCACCATGCACACCTAGCTCCCCCCATCACAGACACGCTCCTTGAGGATGAAATGTTGGGGATACCGCTCTATCCCTAGAGCCCAGCCCAGGGTTTAACACAGTGCTCAGCAAATTGTTGTTGAATGAATTAATGAATGAACGTAAATATTTTCAAGTTTTATTTTATTATTATTTTATTTAAGTACAAAAGACATTTTTACTTGGAGTCAAGATTTATAAAACAAGAGTCAGACTTTTTCTGGTTGGACTAAGCTCGTCTATAATCCCGAAAATCTGGCCTCCGCTCTGCCCCCTGGCGATAGTCCCAGTCCCAGCAGGAAAACGAATGTACTATTTAAGGCATTTCCAGGAACCGGGGCGGGACGAACGGAGGTTCATTTGCATACCCAAAATGCATTGCACACCGGACAATTTCTGACTTAGAAATGACTAGATTTCCCTTTTTTCCTTTGAATTATTTTTTCCCCCAAATAAGGCTACTCTCACAGAATTGTCAGGGAGAAAGACAGAAATCACTAGTTCTTTCGAGCAAAGAGTCACCATCACTGTATTCGGGGTAACAGTTACCCGAGGGATGTGTGCGGAAAACAGCGGGCATACTCTGGTTTCTCTTCAGATCGCATAAATCTTTCGCCTTTTACTAAAGATTTCCGTGGAGAGGAACAATTCTGAGTTTTTAGCCAATTTTTTGAGGCCTTGCGCTTTGCAAGGCTACTAATGTTGTTTAATAAAAGACAAATTAGATTTGGTTAGCGGCTTTTTTAGGGTTTTGTTAACACGATTTATGTGTGTTTTTTTTTTTTCCGCACCGGAAACTGCGTGTTCAAGATCGCGGTTTCCTAAGCGTGTTGTGGGGGGGTTTTCACAATGAGGAATCAGGCAGTGCCACGTCTCCTGTGAAAATCTGAGCTCCGTTCTCTGAACAGAGCTCAGCTACAAAAAACTAGAACCTTCTTGAAAGTTTGCTGTGCTCAAAATGTTTACAGGCTGGAAACCGCCACCAAGCACCGACTTCCCTTTGCTCCCAGGCCTCGCGCAGAATCTAGCACAGATATTTGCTCAACAGAGAACATCCAATTAACCTGGTTTTGCCCAGACTTTGGATAAAACTTTTTTTCTAAAAAGGTGACTGGTGCATGGGGCATATCTATTCACAAACACTTTTCAAGGAGATAAATGCCCGGCAAGGCCCGGCACCCTTCTGGTTCTGGCTCTGACTGTTGCATTTATTGTAAGCCCTTTTTTTTTTTTTTTGGCTGCTTTTTTCTAAGACATATTTATAAGCATTGCTGTTGGTTTTGTTTTTTGTTTTCCTGCTAAGTTCATTAAAACCAGAGCTGGATCATTTGTGAAAAATCGGAATGAGAAAGACTTTTGATCATGGTTATAATGGATTTGATAAAACTCTAGAGGAAGTTAATTTTTTAACCAATTCCATTGGCCAGAATTTAGCTTTGCTATCCCGCCTGGTGTGGGGTAGGCTGGGAAATGTAGTCTTTCCCTTAGGCAGCCATGAGCCCTGCTAATGGTGTGAGACTCCAGGAGGGAGGGAGGGAGTGAATCCTGGGGAAGAAAACTAGCAGTGTTTGAACCAGCAAAGGAGGGAGGGAATCCATCCCGAAGTTCCCTCCTTGAGTTTCTCCACCTCCCAGGCCAGTTCTTCCTGCCTCGTTCCTAGGCCCTTTTGATGTCCCCCCTCCTTTTTTAAAGATTTATTTGAGAGGGAGGGGGGGAGGCGTAGAGGAAAAGGGAGAGAGAGTCCCAAGGGGACTCCACGCTGAGCACGATGCTGAGCAAGATGCGGGGCTCAATCTCATGACCCTGAGATCATGACCTGAGCCGAAACCAAGAGTCGGTGGCTTAACCAACTGAGCCACCCAGGCACCCCTTGATGTCCCTTTGTGTAGATGACCATGGCCCTGGTTAGGGTGCCTGAGGCAGTTCCCCTCAGTCCAGCCCTGCTGCCCTGGTCCCCGCATTTGTCACCAGGGAGACCTCTTGACCCGCTGAACTCAGAGCTGACCTCCTGAACTCAGGAAACTCCTAGAAGCTTCTGCCTGTCCATTTCATCTTTTAGAAACTAACAAACCGAGGCGCCTGGGTGGCTCAGTCGTTAAGCGTCTGCCTTCGGCTCAGGTCATGATCCCAGGGTCCTGGGATCGAGCCCCGCATCGGGCTCCCTGCTCTGCAGGAAGCCTGCTTCTCCCTCTCCCGCTCCCCCTGCTTGTGTTCCCTCTCTTTCTGTGTGTCTCTCTGTCAAATAAATAAATTCTTAAAAAAAAAAAAAAAGAAACTAACAAACTGCTGAAACAGGAAAAGAAACATCTGGGAACCATACCTGTCCAGGTGAGTCAGTGCCAACAGGTATCTCAGCCTCATTATAAAATTACAGTCCCTCTCTAAATATCCATCCCAAACCCCAATAAAAGGAGCCTGCTTCCCCCTTGCCTGGGGAGTCACAGCTTTGGAAACTATTCCTTGAGGTCTCCTTATTTGTACAAATAAAGTGACCTTGCAAGGCAGGCACCTGCCCTCCGTGTGGTCTGGGTCTACAGCTCACCAAGGAGCGGGCTCATGTTGTCCGGTGATGTATTCAAGCCCTAGGAGGGTCATTTTCCTTTCTTTCTCCCCAGCAAACTGCTCCTCACTTGCTGGCTCGGGTCAGTCAGAATTAAATGCTGGCGGCCAGTGCCGTCTCTGCGTATCCCATGCAGGGGTTTTAAATTTGTTTGTTGTTCACCTTTGGCAAAAACAACCTAGTGTAATAAGCACCCCCAAGCACCCGGATTACAGTCTCAAAATGCCATTCCTTGGTCAAAGGAAGCGGGCTCCTTGGAGAAATGGAGAGTGCAGGCTCGAGCCAGGAAATGTGCCCCTTACAGAGGCTCCCAAAAGCCAAACATGATATCGATGGACCATTAAGAAGATTCATACAGGGTGCCTGGGTGGCTCAGTTGGTTAAGCGACTGCCTTCGGCTCAGGTCATGATCCTGGAGTCCCGGGATCGAATTCCGCATCGGGCTCCCTGCTCGGCGGGGAGTCTGCTTCTCCCTCTGACCCTCCCCCCTCTCATGTGCTCTCTCTCATTCTCTCTCTCTCAAATAAATAAATAAAATCTTAAAAAAAAAAAAAAAAGAAGATTCATACATTCAAAGGATAGAGACATCTCCAATCTATTTAAATCTATGAGTTCGGGGTATCTGGGTGGCTCAGTCGTTGGGCGTCTGCCTTCAGCTCAGGTCCTGATCCCAGGGTCCTGGGATCAAGCTCCGCATCTGGCTCCCTGTTCGGCGGGAAGCCTGCTTCTCCGAACTCTCCCACTCCCCCTGCTTGTGTTTCCTCTCTCGCTGTGTCTCTCTCTGTCAAATAAATAAATAAAATCTTAAAAAATATATCTATGAGTTCATAAAAATACTAAATCTGAACTAACTGGTCACTATGCTGATTGACTTTTGGTGTCTGCTTGACTGGGCTAAGAGATGCCCCCAGAGCTGGTAAAACATTATTTCTGGGTGTGTCTGTGAGGGTGTTTCTGGAAGAGGTTAGCGTCTGAACCAATGGACTGAGTAGATGGTCCTTCCAAGTGGGTGGGCCTCACCCAACCTGTTGAGGGCCTGAATAGAGCACAAAGGTAGAGGAAGGGCAAATTGGCTCTTTTTTCACTAGAGCTGGGACACATCTTCTGCCTTTGGACATCAGCTCCTGGATCTTGGCCCTAATTTCCACTGACATCACCAGCTTTCCTGGGTCTTCATCTGCAGATGGCAGATCATGGGACTTCTCAGCCTCCATAACTTCATGAGCCAATTCCCATCATAAACCTCCTCTTGTATCTATCTATTTATCTCCCATTTGGCTATTTGTGTGTATGTTAAACATGAGCCATAATTTTAAAGTTTAAAATATATTTAAGAAAATTTTTTTAACATTTTGTTAAGTAATTTCTACACCCAACGTAGGGCTCGAACTTACAACCCTGAGATCAAGAGTCACACACCCTACCGACTGAGTCAGGCATCCCTAAATATATAAACATTTTATTTATTTAAGAGAGAGAGAGCATGAGGGGGAGAGGGGCAGAGGGAGAAGCAGACTCCCCACTAAATGGGGAGCCCGATACGGGAGATCCCAGGACCCCGAGATCATGACCTGAGCAGAAGACAGACGCTTAACCGACTGAGCCACCCAGGCACCCACCCCTAAATATATATATATATATATATATATTTTAAGATTTTATTTATTTATTCATGAGAGACAGAGAGAGAGAAGCAGAGGGAGAAGCAGGCTCCCAAGGAGCAGGGAGCCCGATGTGGCACTCGATCCCAGGACCCTGGGATCATGACCTGAGCCAAAAGCAGATGCTTAACCATCTGAGCCACCCAGGAGCCCACCCCTAAATATATTTTTAAAACAAATTTGTGAGTGGTAACATGTGCTTCTTCATTAATAGATTAAATAGATAAAATAATAGATAAATAAATTAAATAAATAGGGTCAAGTGGCAAGTCTAAGGACTACCATAATTTCAAAGTTATGATGAACATGAGCAATATTTCAAGATCTCTGCAGCAACCATAATGGGACGTGAATGCTGTGATTTCTACTTGGGACAATGACCTAAATGCCAAAGTTAATCATGGGAGGAGATGCTAAATTTCAGTTAGAGGTTAGTGAAAATAAAGATGAATTTCCGATCCACGTTTGCAGCCCCTCTGAATTCTGTCCATGGGTTTCGGAGCTCTGGGCTGCATTCTTTTGCCTCCAGGTATTCAGTACAAACCATCCCCTGTGTGGGTAGAAGGTTTTGAATTTATCAAAGCACATTCACGCACAGTCATTTATTTAGTGGGACTTCCTGACCATCTTATGAAGTTGGAAGGTGCTATTAGACCCATTTTACAGGTGGGAACCTGGAGGATAAACGCTTAACTCACTTCTTTGAGGTTGCACGATGATAATGACCAAGCTGGAAATGGAACCAGGTCCCCTAACTCCCGGCCCACTGCTGACTCTTTTATATTCAGCTCCCTTCCCCGGAAATGCTGTTTAATTACATTTTCATGAAGTTTTTGTTTGTTTGTTTGTTCTTTAAAGGTTTTATTTATTTATTCATTTGACAGAGAGAGAGAGAGCACGCACAGCAGAGGGAGAGGGAGAAGCAGACTCCCCACTGAGCAGGGAGCCTGATGCAGGATTCGATCCCAGGATCCCTGGATCATGACCGGAGCCAAAGGCAGACACTTAACCGACTGAGCCGCCCAGGTGCCCCATCTCGAAGTTCTATTTTGAGAGAATTCACAGCCTTTCTTTGAGCTCACCATCCTGTTTTGTCATCTCTCAGGACACCCGCAGAGCGGTCACATTGATTCCTGTGGCAGTTGGGCATCCAGGAGCTACGATTTACCTGTGAGCAGAGGTAGTCATTATCTTGTCAATGGGAGAATGTCAATCCTGCAAGACGCTGGTCACCTCCCTTTGACCTTTGACAAGTCACTCTTTTGCACCCGGTGTCAGTTTCTACTTTTGTAAAACGGTGATAAACTGCCCTCCCTTGGTTTGGGTGGAAGCTGTAAAGATTGGCCAAAATTATAACAGTAAGGAGGGGAGAGGAGGTGCTATGTCCATGGGAGGAATTGTCACCTGTGATGTTGTCATTGCCATGAGTTAGGGCTGAGCCTACCCACCCCCTGCCTTTAGAAGTCAAAGATACGGGGGTGCCTGGGTGGCTCAGTTGTTAAGCGTCTGCCTTCGGCTCAGGTCATGATCCCAGGGTCCTGGGATCGAGCCCCACATCGGGCTCCCTGCTCGGCAGGAAGTCTGCTTCTCTCTCTCCCGCTCCCCCCTGCTTGTGTTCCTGCTTTCACTATCTCTCTCTCTGTCAAATAAATTAAATCTTTAAAAAAATTTTTAAAAATTAAAAAAAAAAGAAGTCAAAGATATGGATCACGGGGGCGGGGAAAAAAAGAAGTCAAAGATCAATAAAAAGAATGATCCATAAACCCCAACTCTCTAACCTTATCACCCACTTTATTCATTTTGAGGAGTCTACACTCTGGACGAACTGAAGTATTACGGTGCCCTTGCGTCCCTAAACGTCCCCACCTCTGTACACTTAACTCATGCTCTGCCCACTGCCTGGATGGCCCTCTCCCATGCCTTACCCTGGGGGATGCCCATTATCCAGGTTCCAGCTTGCAGACTTCAGCTTCCTCCAGGGAGCCACCCCTGACCCTCCAGCAGAGGTTCAGCGTGCCAGCCCCATGCTCCCACTTTCTGATCGCTGTCTAACTGTTTGACTTCTTTTTTTTTTGTTTTTTTTTTGTTTTTTTTTAAGATTTTATTTATTTATTCATGAGAGACAGAGAGAGAGAGAGAGAGAGAGGCAGAGGGAGAAGCAGGCTCCCAAGGAGCAGAGAGCCCGATGCGGGACTCGATCCCAGGACCCTGGGATCATGACCTGAGCTGAAGGCAGTCGCTCAACCAACTGAGCCACCCAGGCACCCTGAGGAGGTTATCATTAAGGTTTTTGGTCACTTGCAACCCCACACACAAGGATTAAATGACGTAATGCATACAACTGTAACTCAGCAAACATTCTTTGGACATCTAGTTTCTGGCCAGCCAGAGATGCAAAGTCAGATATAGCGCACGGCCTTTGCAAAACTTAAGTGCAAAGCACACAGTAGATGTTCATCAAATGTAATCTTTCCCCCTTTGCCACCCATGGACCAGATGCATGGCCGGCTAGAAGATTCACAATAAATATTGACTGAATCAAATGATTTATCCAAAGCTTCCATTGGCCAAAGTCCGGAGGAGAGGCTCCCATTAACCAGGAGTGTCAGACCGCAGGTAGCTGGTTTAGGGTGAAGCTGTTTGCTCAGCCAGGGCCGGGCAGCCTCCTTTCTGCAGGGAGGAGTATCTGCTCCATGGCAAGTGGTGTGAGCCACCCAATCGCCAGACCCCGAACCAGGCTTCAGAAGCCCAGACCACTGCTGCTCCCTGGGGTGGGTGGGGGAGGGTAAAAACAAGACCCCAAAGTGCAGGTTGTCTTGTTCATTTTGAAGTCAGGCATCCTTTGGGAATCTGAAGAAAGCTACAGGACCTCTCATGAAAGAAAAAAAAAAAAAGTGCATACGGTTGGCCATTCTGGGGTCCATGGATCCCGTGAAGCCAGGTGGTTACAGACTCCTGAGCAAGAAGAGCTGCAAGGTTTCTTCTCCATCTAAGATCCTATGAATCTGTTTCTTGGTTTGTTTTCACCTGGGAAAAGTTCCACTCCTCCACTGCAGGAACATGCCTGAATATCTTAGTCTGTTCGGGCTCCTAGAGCAGGGGGCCAGGGACAGAGGGCTTAGGCAAAACAGGAAGGTATTTCCCCCAGTTCTGGGGGCTGGAAGCCCAAGATCAGGGGCCAGCACACGGGTTCTGGTGAGCACCCCCGTCTGGGTTAAGATGCCCATTGTTGTCCCACCTTGCACACAGGAGAGGACAAGGGTGCTCGCTGGGGTCCCTCTTATTAGGGCACTAATCCCATTCGGGAGGGCTCCACCCTCATGACCTAGTCACCTCCCACAGGGCCCCCTCCAAACACCACCACCGTGGGGGGTAGCCTTTCAACATGTGAATTTGGGGGGACACATTCAGCCCATACCAATGCCCTTGGGAGAGTCCAACTCCCTTTTGGAAGACTCCTCCCCCAGAGGAGCCGCGGGCCTCATGGTAGGTGGCCTAGTCTTCCTGAAGGGAAGAGAGAAGCTACGCAAGATGCTGGCGGGGATTCGCATCCACACAGGGGCTGGTTGCAGCTGTAAAGAGTGGGCTGAGAGGAGGGGAGAGGGCTGGGGGGCGTGTGGAGAGGGGGTGACGGCCAGTGACCTCAGAGGCCCCTCGCCCCCTCCGTGTCCCTGGATGTGGGATCTGAGTGCCTTTCCTGCTCCCAAAGGCTGTTCCAAGGACACGGCCCGTGATGGTGACAGAGCTTTACAGATAAGGCCTCTGCAGAAGGTTTTAACGTGCAGGTGGGCGGGTCGGGGATCCACTCGTCTGATGGCGCCGAAGAGAGGTCTCACCGGTAAGTTGCCTTCTCCCCACCTGCAGTGGCCTGCCTCGTCTTTGGTCCCTCCCGCCCTCTGGGAACAGGGACCAGGTTCAGATGACACCTGGGAAGCTCCCGAAGGGGGGCCCACGGTGCAGGTTAGGGTTACTTGGTGAAACCTCGGTGCATCCGTCCGGAGAGGCGAGAGGCGTTACTGGATGGCGCAGGGCGGCCCCCGGCTGAGGCCGCCTGCATCCCCTCCCTGTGAGGGTGGTCCCTGCTCCCGGCAGACACCTGGCATTCTTGGGGCCGGCTGCTGATGCCATCGCTGAGGGGAGCAAAGGTCGCTCAGGGGAGGCGGCCACCAGAGGTGGGGGAGGGCGGTGACGGAGCCGCACCGCAGCCTGGCCCCCCCGCGGCCTCCCCACCCTCAAAGCCCGATCTGATCCTCACCTCCTCCTGCAGCCGCCCGCCCGTGGACCGTCCCCAGCACACGGTGAGCACTCGATGCCGACCCGCCCAAGTCGTTTATTGAGATCGTAGGTTCAGGCTTTCTCGGCAGCGGGTACACGGGTCTATTTTTACCGTTTACGGCAAGCTCCGGCAGGCCGGGTTCCAAGCTAAACAGAGGGGTGGAACTATGAGCTAGGGCTCTTGTCCAGCAGCTTTCGGTTTTCACGTAAGGACTGCAGGGCACGCCATACCCTAAACCACACACCCAGCGGCGCCCCACGAGGTTCCTGCTCCCCTGAACAGGCAGGCCCGCCAATGACTCGTGGGTGGACGAGGGGGGCACCTCTGAGCTCTGCCCTGCCCAGCACAGAAGGGGGAGGCGTGTGGAGCCAGGGCGACTCGTGGCCGGGCTGGACATGCCTGGTCATGCTCTCTCCCAGCCCGCGGTTGTGGGCGACATTCAGCTGCTGGCGAGGAGACCAGGCTCCCTGGTGAGTCGGGCTGTGGCCACCGTGGCCTTGGCCAGGCAACCCGGTGAGCCCCCACCCTGGCCGAGGGGCTAGGTGGCGGCCTCCACATCTTCTGAAGAGAATTAGACGCGGGGAAACAATTCGTGTCATTAGGGCAGGACCAGGCGGCTGGCCCTTCTGCTTCAGACACTACCCCAAAAAGCCTGGTGACGGAGGAAGACCCCATGTCTCCGGGTTTCAACCACACACAAACCGGTCATGGAAGTTTGAAAGAGATTTATTTAAAAACAGAACAAAAAAGAAGCTTTGGTATTTCAAAACCCAACAATCATCAATCACTAGAAAGTTAAATACCTCCCCTAAAGGCCAGAAGTACAAAAGCACAGATCTCCCCAGGCTCATGATAAGAGACAACGTGCGAACGGGGATGAGCCGAGACCCGCGCCCTCCGCACAGGCGGGGCGGCGTCGGTTGGAGATCACCTCCACGACTCACTGTCTCAAGGGGATGCGAAAGCCGTCCAGCCAAATCTCAACAATAAATTAAAAATTCAGTCAAGAAAGAACACATTAAATTAGGAATAGAACACAATTTTTCCTAAACAAGTCTTTTCAAAAGAGGGTCTATATCCTGGGACAGAAGAAAGGGGGGCGGGGGAAGCAGAAGGAGTGAGTTCAATTTCAAGTATTTTCCATCTAGGTTCATTTTATTGAGTCGAAAGCTTACAAGAAGTCCACTGGCCCTCCCCTCCCACTCCCCGATGCTGACTCCTGAACATCCACACGCGCTCTGCGTCACTGGTGTCCCCAACAAGGCACAAAAGGGTGGGTGCTTTCAAAGGCTCCCTTGTTCGTGCAGCAGGACTGTCAGTGCTGGGTGTCTTGTGCAGACGGGGCTGAAAGCAGGGCTGTTGGTGCGCTCAGACACTGGGATCTTCCTGTCCAATTAACAGAACAAGTTGTTATTCTTCACCGCCAACCCCGTGGAAGCTACACGACTACCAGGGGGAGCAGGTGACAGAGATGACCCTGGTGGCCCCCCGCCCAGGCTCTGATCCAGCCCTGCAGGCGCTCCTGGCCCAGGGACGTGTGACAGCCACCGTGGAGTCTGTGGCCAGGACACCTCCGCAGGCTGGCTCGGTGTTCACTGGGCTCTGCTCTGCCGCGGCCCAGCTCGAGCCCGAGGAAATGGAGGGACAGGGGGCTAGCACCCCAAACTTAGGGGTTTGGCTCCCCCTCCCGATTAGGTGGGGAACCAAGGGCAGATGGGTATATGCCAGAAGCCCACCAAGCAGCAGGGAAAAGCAGCTTGCCTACTTCACAGAGGCTGTCAGACCCACGCAATGCAAATTTAGCACCTGTTCCATTACAGCTCGGGAAGATTTCTTTCTCATCTGACTTTCCGTTTGTTCTTCAAGCTCGGAGCTCAGACCTGCTGCCCACCCTTCTCCCACTCCTTCAGGTTGAGTGCTACTTCTTCTCAACCTGGCCTCGGGCCAGAAACTAGAAACCAGAAGGCACGAAGCCCTCCGTGGAGGTAATGAGGCATCTCTCCCGAGTTGGCCCAGGCTCCTTAACTGCTGAGAGCACAGATCGAGACCTAATGTATCTCCCCACTCACTAGTCCGACAAGAAGAGAGGACAGTCCCTCCGAGGGACTTTCTCCTGTGACTGCCGATAATGGACTCCCTTCTGTTTCCTCTCCCGGGAAATCCTGGCAGCAAGAAAGCACGGAGGGCTGGGTGGCAGGGCAGATGAGGCGGCCTCCCCGAGGCTGAGCCTGATCCCCAAGACACATTCTAGCTGAGAGTCCCACAGTGGCCATGCTCAAAGTCACGGCTTCCTGGGGACAAAGAGGTTTTAGGAAACAGGAGGGGAAGGATCGTGCCCTGCGCTGACAAGATGACCCCCTTAGCAGGCCCCCAGCAAGGGGCAGTGAACGGGCCCTCAGGGGTGAGGACAGGGGTCCCCCGCTGCAGCTTGGACGGAGGCTCGGGTCAACATAGAGGTTTGTTGCAATTATTTGTAAATGCTGAGATTTACTGGGGGAGGGAAGGGACTGTCCCTGGGAGGCCAGTAGACTCAGCTACCCACCACTGTCCCTTCCTACGGTCTCCTCTTAGAAATCACCTTTTCATATCCTCTCTCAACACACTCACTCCTCTCTGTGTCGCGGGTGGAGGGTACTGGCTTAGAAGGGGACCCCAGTAGGACCCGGGCCCTCCCCTGTGCTGGCCTCAGGACAGAACACAAGGCCGGGGCTTTATACCTTACTCCTGAAGAGGGGCTTGGCCCCAGGCCCACAGTACTCGTTGTAGATGAGCTTGAAGAGGAAGAGGTGGAAGAGGGTGATGAGGGAGGCCACGCTGAACCAGAAGAGGAAGGGCAGCCCAGGGTCCTGTTGGGCCATGTGCTCATCGTGGGCCAGGATGGCCTTGAGGTGCAGCGTGTGGCGCAGGTCCTGCAGGTGCGTGAGGTCGGTGGAGATGTAGAGCAGCGGCGTGATGGGCTGCGTCACCATGACCGGGAAGGTGTGGCCCTGGGGTGCCGAGGTCAGCTCCACGGGCTCCTCCAGGCAGCCCGCCTCACACGCGTAGATCTTGCCGGGCTGGCCGCGCGACTCCACGGACACGTGCAGGTACGGCTTGCCCTCGGGGTCCGCGAGCACGGCCAGGTCGATGTGGTCATTCTTGTAGCGGATGCCGTGCAGGGCGTAGCTGTTGTGCAGCACGTCGGGGTCGGCCTGGAACTGCAGGTGGTTCTCGGTGAACTGCAGCCCCCCGAAGCTGAGCACCATGCCCTGCAGGATGCCTGGGGCGCCGACCCGCACCAGCCCCTTGCAGCCACGCTTCTGCAAGGTCAGCCTCCACAGGTCGGAGAGCTGCAGGATCTGCTGGACGGAGGACAGGCGGCCCGGCCAGAGGTTCTCGGCGTGCATGGTGGCGTGGCCGCTGAAGCAGTGGTCTTCATAGCTGAGCGTCGACTCCATCTGGTCGCGCTCCCGGTGGCTCAGGCTGGGGCTGAGCAGGGGCGCTGGCGAACAGGAGAGCATGTAGTACAGCGTCAGGTTCACGGTCAGGCCCGACGGGGTGTGGGCGTCCGTGATCCTCTTCATTTCCACGCCTGTAACACCACAAAGCGTGCACGTTAAGGAGGGACGGCGTGGCCGGGAGGCTGAGGTCAGGACATGAAGAGCAGCAGAGAACGCACCTTTGGCCCCTAGGGAGGCACAGGCTGCCAGTCTCCCCTGAGGGGAGAAAGTCATTCTGCCTGGCTCCCTCACATGACCAACTGGACCCTGTGGGCCGGGAACCTAAAATCCTGTTCGAAGCGGGGCCTCCTGCCAGCGCCCGGAAGAACACAGACGGGGCCAGGACATGGTGGCAGCTGAAAAGTCCAGCCCTCTGCGTCCACAACACTGTCATCAGCGCCCTGGCCCGTCTCAGCCTGCTCCTTGCTAACATCTTGTTCTCCAGTCCTGTAGCTTTAAATAACATCTGAACACCCCATCTCCCAAATCTGTATGAATTCTAGACTCAAACAGCTAACCGCCCATTGGGTGTCTCCACCCGGATGCCCGACAGGCATTTTGAACCTGACTCTTCCAGCCCCAAGCCAATCCTTCCCCAGCTTAACTCCGGACACTTGCTCAAGCCTTCCCCACAAATTTAGAAGTCACCCTCAAATTCTCACGGCCCACGCCCAGTCCATGCAAAGTCCTGGTGGCACCACCTCCAAAAGTATCAGAAGCCGTCCCCTTCGGTCTCCGCGGTCACAACTCTGGTCCCAGCCACCCTCCTCTTTCACCTGGGCTCCTGCAAAATCCTCGCATGGGGTCTCCGTGTCCCGCTTTCATCCCCTCACAGTCTGTACTCTGCACACAGCAGCCAGAGGGAGCTTTAAAAATGTACAGCTGGTGGTGTGTCTGCTGTTTTCCATCCCACAGAGAATCAAAATCACCATCCTTATCAAGGTCTACAAGGCCCTTTCAGGATCTGGCGATCACCTCCCCCTCCCTTGCTCAGCCACACTGGCCTCAACCACACCTCCTCCTGCCTTAGGGCCTCTGACCTGCCCGCTCCCTCCACATCATCACTCGGCTGGTTTCTTGCTATTCAGGTCTTGGCTAAGTGCTTCCTCCTCTGAGAGGCCTCCCTGACAACTGGAGCTAAACAGAAGCCCCACCCCACCCTTCCCCTCACCCCGTCACCCTCCAACACATACTTTTAACTTCACAGAACTTTTTATTCTAAAAAGTTATCTTGCTTATTCATTCAGATTTTCACTTTTCCAGTATCGTCTTCTTCCCGTCCAGAATTTGAGCAAGCACCATGAGAACAGGAAATTTGTTCTATTCACTTCTGTATCCCTCGTATGGGGAGAACAGTCCCTAGCAAGATCCACTCAATACTTGCTGAGTGAATTAAACACACGTTGAGCAACTAAGTATAAGGATTTAGACAACAAGCACCCTGGAACCCAAAATCTCTCTCTCATCTAGAATAGGATTTCCTTTACTGCAACAGTCAACGGGGGAAAGAAGTTTTCATTTGACCTGCCCATTCCAACTTGCTGGAGCAGAAGTTCCATTCCCTCCCAGTGAAAAGGTGCAGCCACTCCTGGCCAAGGCACACTTCAGCCTAGCGAAAGTCCTGCCTTGGGGGTGCCTAGGACACATGACTCTTGATCTCGGGGTTGTGAGTTCAAGCCCCACGATTGGGAGAGTTCACTTAAAATAAAATTTAAAAAAAAGCCCATGCCTGTCACCAGCCAGACTGTGGGGAACTGAGAACAAGAATCTGGGGCCGGCCAGGCCTTTCTCTGCCTGTTGATTTATCCTTTAAAAACTGACCCCCACATCCATTCTCCAAATCAGTCCTCATCTACAAGAACAAATAACAGTAAGACCTGTCCTTCACACTCATTCTTTCATTAGACTCTCACAAAAGCCCACTGAGGTCAGTGCTACTGTTATTACTGAATACAAGCCCATGGGGATCAGTTAACTGGTGCAAGATCACACAGATACTAAGTGGTAGAGCAGAGAGTCAGCCCCAGGTCAATGGCCAAGCCCCGTGTAACCACCCCACTACTCCCCTTCAGTGTCACCTCTGTATACTTTAGCGGGGTATCTCCAGGGTGCACCGTGGACACCCTGGTGTAAGGTGTGGACTGTGGACCAAGAACTGGCCAGGCCTCACCTGGGCTGAAGAGCTGAGCCCAGAGGCGCTGGTGGTCCTGAAGTAGCTCAGCCGCTGGCATCTCCAAGAGCTCCAGCATTTCCTTTCGGGCCAAATCCTGGAGCACCTTGAGCTCCTTGGCTGCTTTGCTTTTGAGCACCTGGGGGCTAATGGGGCCTGAGACATGCACCACCCACAACACTGTCTCGTCCAGCTGTGTCTTGGGAGCCACTTGGAGCCGGTTCACTAGCTTCTTGGCGGCCACCACCACCAGGTGCACCAGCCCCGTGGGAAAAGGCGGGGACCGGCCTGAGTAGAGGAGGAACTGATGGTCTCCCACCTTCTCCAGGGTACTGGTGAAGGCTCTGGGGGCCGGGCCGGCAGTGGGCCCCACAGTCTGCAGCGCGGCCACCCGCTCCGTGGGATTGTTGAGCTGGATACGCTGCAGATAGACGTGGGGTCGGCCCCGGTGCGCCAGAAAGTCCTCTTGCAGCAGCACGCAGTCGCGGCCGGATCCTGGGACCAGGCCGGAGGCCGAGGCGGCCGCAGGGCCGGGACCCGAGGTCCCCAGCTGCAGGCAACGCACTCGGCGCAGCAGCCCCTCACGCAGCAGCAGCACTGACTCCCCCGCTTCGGAGAGGGCGCTGAGCGGGCGTAGCTGCACGAAGGGCACGAAGTCCGGCGCCACGGCGGGCTCTCGTTCTCCAGGAGTCACCCACAGCCGGTTGGCGGCCACGTCCAGGGCCAGGAAGCCGTTGGCCACCAGGGCCGGCACTCCAGGGCCCAGCGGGACCGCCTCACCGCGCTCCCGTAGGCCGCGCCAGGCGCGGGTGGCCGCCTCCAGGCAGGCAGAGGGCTCGGCGGCGCCCGGCTCGCCGCGGGCCCAGGGCAGCAGGTGCAGGCCGCCCGCGGCCCGCCGCGCCCCGGAGCCGGCGAACCAGAGAAGCAGCAGCAAGAGGCCGAGCAGGCAGAGTAGGCGGCGGGCCCAGCTGCTCGACAGGAGTCCCGGCAGCCCCTTAAGCCGCTGCTGCAGCCACATCGGGCCGCCAGGCGCGGCGCGGGGGCGGCCGCCGGGCCCGCCGCCCAGCCCACCGGCCCGGCCGCCCGCGCCTCACTCCCCGGCCCGGACCGCGGCGCCCACTCCGGCCCCCGCCGCAGCCGCCGCAGCCGCCGCAGCAGCAGCAGCCTCCGCCGCTTCCTCCTCCTTCTCGGTTGCCCCCGGCCGTCAAACAGCACCGGCCGTCAAGCGCTGCCGGGTCTTTTGCGACACGCGGGACAGGAGGGGGCGGAGGGAAGAGGCAGGGGTGGGCCAGAGATAAGGGGGCGGAGCCACGACGACGACGCGGCGGGAGCCGCGGGGGCTGGACGGTCGGATGCCGGGCTGTTAGAGCGAAGTCCCAGGGAGGGCTGGGGTCTGGGGGAGGGGTGGGGGAGTGGAAGTATCCGACTCCCTTGTAAAAAAAAATACTGAGCCAGCCAAACCGAACACGTGTTGGGCCCCCTTTGCTACTGATGGATTCAATAGCCCTAAGAGTGGGAAAAAAATAAAAAGGAAACTTTTCTGTAAAAATGACGATCCTCCCTGCAAAAAAATTTAGTATAGATAAGAAAGGAGGAAAGGAAGAAAGAAAAAGAAAGAAAGAAGAAAGAAAGAAAGAAAGAAAGAAAGAAAGACACTGTAAACTAGACTTTTTAGGAAATATTGTTGTTGACAACTCTTCCAGACCTGTCTGGCTGCATGTACAGTATATGGAGACACGAATCCCACCCAGGACTGTCCATTTCTCTACCATACCAAGTCGTCTTCTTGATGTCACCCTGAGTTTTAACTTACTAAATGACATAAGACACTAAAGTCTCATTATTTGAAAATGCCTTTAAATTGTGAATCATCAATGCAAAAGAGAAATTTTGCTTCGTTTCTGGGGAAAAAATTCAATACGAGCACAGGGGCGGACAATGGGGCGATTGTTTCCATTTTGGTTTCAGGACATTCCAAAACCAGACAGTGCTTCCCAGTTGTTGAAAATTAAACGGTCATTTGAGGCGGCTTCCTGTGGGTTGTGAGCAGACACTGGTATGTTTGCCGGGTTGGGGTGCCAGCATCCTGTGAGAAGGTACCTGTCCAGGTGATCCTACAGTATGCTCACTTTTTTTTTTTCAAGGTTATTATCAAAGCATAAACACAATTTTTTTAATAGTTTATTTATTTTTTTAGTAATCTCTATACCCAACGTGGGGCATAAACTCCCTACCCCGAGATCAAGAGTCACATGCTCTTACCACGGAGCCAGCCAGGCACCCCCATAAATACACTTCTTAATTCCCACCTGGTTCACAAACCCCACAGAATATGTTCACGGAGGAATCCATGACCTACTGTTAGAAAGACAGGCTCTATCCAACCCCCTTGGGAAGGCAGAAGTCTTTGGGTGGCACAGTGTGGTGAGAACAAAGGACCAGGCTTGATTCTGACTGTGAAATGGGGATGACGAGAGAATCTGCCTCTCAAGTTTTTGAGGAATAAATAAGTTAATGCAGGCAAGGAATGTAAGGTGCATGACACATAGTGAACGTTCAGTAAATGTCAACCCACATAATTATATTTGTTATTACAATCAACTGTGTAATAGACATATACCTTGGCTCACTTACGTGAATGTTTCAGGGGGAGCAATTCCTAGAAGCAGATTCCTGGGTCAAAGGGAAGCTTCATTATTTGTGCTCTTCACTCCGTTGCCACTCTCCCTACCCTCCTCCCCCACCCTCCCAGCAGGGAATCACAGCCCAGGGTCATCAACAGAGCCACAACAAAGCCAGGGGTCAAGAGTACAGAGGACCCTGGCCTCAGGCTCTCTGGGCTTTGAATCTTGGCCTTACCCCTTGCTAGCAAGTCAGCTGACTTCCCTGGGCCTCAGTTTCTCCATCCATAAAGTGGGGATTATAAAAGAGAGTAGGTTTACTCTCAGACTTTAGTGACACGGGCATGTGATACATTTGGCCACTCACCATTTTTACCCATTAAGAGTCCTAAGGACGTGAAGGGTGACATCGTCCCCTCTCCGGACCCCAGTTATTCTGTTCCTCTCCCTAAACGCAACCACCGCTATTTTCCATTCACAGACGTTGTAGCATATAATGTACACTTGTATCTCTCTATTTTCACTTAACGGAACAGCTTGGAAGTCCTATCATTATTGTTATTAAAGGGGCTAAGTGCCAGTGGGACTAGCTGAGGGCCGGCGGGCAGCTGGATGTGGCAGAGGCCAGCACCCTTCCCTGGCTCAGGCTCAGCAAAGGAAGTGGATAAAAGAAGGAAAGTGAGAAAAGCACCCCCACCCCTTGGCACCAGACAACTGCCCTCCGGGCCAGCCATCCTTTCTGCAGCTTCCCAGGAAACCAGAGTCCTGCACCTTTAACTGTTCACAACACGTGCAGCACGTACCAGCAATAACAACCGGGCAGCAGACACGGCTGATTAAGGAGACAGGCTCTCCTTCTGGATGAAGTTTGGACCAGGTTCAAGTTCCAGCAATTTGGCAAAGGGAACAGGAAAGAGATACGGAAGGAATGGAGGGCAGGCATCGCCCGGGTGAATCCTTTCTCCAGGGAAGGCCAGCAGCCTCCCGGATGGATTGCCTCTCCTGAGTTACACTGACTCTGGGCACGTGGACCACAGGAACCCCAAGGCCCAAGGATTTCTTTTTTTAAAGATTTTATTTATTTATTTAACAGAGAGAGATACAGCAAGAGAGGGAACACAAGCAGGGGGAGTGGGAGAGGGAGAAGCAGGCTCCCCGCAGAGCAGGGAGCCCGATGTGGGACTCGATCCCAGGACCCTGGGATCATGACCTGAGCCAAAGGCAGACGCTTAACCGACTGAGCCACTCAGGCGCCCAGGCCCAAGGATTTTTTCTGTCCACAGTACCTGACCATAGAGGTTCTCCTTGGATCCCAGCAAACGGAAAGTTCGAGTGGGTTCTAAAGCTGCTTCCCTTACCGTGCTCCTACATCAGCTGTGTGATGTCGAGCAGGTTGCTTCGCTTCTCTGGGCCTCAGTTTCCTTATTTCACAAATAGGGGCAATACTGCCCAACTCACAGAGCTGTTGTGAACATAGAGTGAGAAAGAGCTTTGAAGATTGAGCCAGCCAACACATGCTCATTCTCCACCCCTCTGCTCATCCCTCCATTTCCTTCTCGAAGGATCTGGAATTTCAGTCTGCATCCTCCTGAATTCAAAAACATCCGGTGGATTCTGGCATCAAATCCTGTCCTCCAGCTGCAGAAACTCCCCACCCTGGGTCCCAGTTAGGAGACAGAAGACCTGGATTGCACTCAACGCCTCTTCACTTTACTTGCCTCGTGACCTTGAGCTTGCTGCTGGGTCCCTCTGAGCTCACTTCTACCATCTGTACAGAGTAAATCTCAGTACAATGAGATGATCGCCAACATTCCCAGGGATTCTACCTATCTTCTGAAAATAACATATGTTGGTTTTGTTTGGATTGTACAAATAGGATGTATTAATTGCAAAAAAAGTGTAAAAACAATGAAAAATATAAATAAAATAAAACTACCAGGAAATAATATGTGCAATATATAATACATAATTATAGATATCTACAATCCCACAACCTGGAAATAATCACTGCAAACATTTGCCTGTCATTTGCTTTTAGCACTGTCTCAATTGTATCCACGAGAGGATATTTTTTACTGAGTGGGGTCATAGTGTATGTCTTTGTTTTCCACTCAGCAAATTGGTAGAGGATTTCCCTTGCTGAAACAGTCCGATTTCTCTTTTCCCCAGCACCTAGGCATGGCCTATTATTCTGCACTGTTCATTAACACCTATGACATGACCCCTCCCTCCACCCTTCGCCCCCCACGGGTTGGGGGAAGGGAGCCCTTGCCCACCCAGAGTTGCACCCACCACCCATGCCTCTGGAGCCAAATCTGCTGGAAGGAGGCTCCCAGATCTGTCGGAGGGCCTCTTCCAAGGAAGGGAGGATGCTTTTCTTTTCCCAGAGTTGGATGCCCCTAGCTGACTTCTGCTCTAGGAGCCCTTGTTCTAAGAAACCCTTGAGCTGTTTGTTGGGCTTTGAAGACCCACCTTGGTGAAAAGCCACTAAACTTCCTTCCTTCCTTGCTTGCTTGCTTTCATTCATTCCTTCATTCACTTACTTAACAGGGCGACCTCAAGAGCAAGACCTTCCTTGGCTCAGAGGTTCTCTTTGCCACCCAGGGACAAAAAGGCGGATGAAGTGATTTCCTTTTTTGGTAGATGGTGATGCACTTTCTGCATTTCCAGCAGCCCGGAGGATCTCACCAGGGAGATGGATGCCTCAGAACTCCCTGAACACCCCCCCCGCCCCCCACTCCCACCCACCGTGTCTAGCGGTGGAGAAGCCCGGGGAGAAGGGCGGGAGGAGGACCGGCCGGCGGAAGGACCCGGGGGCCGCCCCAGTTCGGAGAGGCCCGGGTTCGGGCGAGTCTGCGGGAAAACCCTTCCCCCGGGGCGGGCGGCGGCGGCGGCGGCGGCGGCGGGGAGGAAGCAGAGGGCGGTGCGACACCGCCCCCGGGGCGGGCCCCGTGCGTGGCAGCCGGACCGCCGGCCCCGTCGCGAAGTTTCCAGGCTGCGAGCGCCGCCGGGCCGGCCGGACGTCCCCAGACCCCGGCCATGCGGCCGCTGCTGCTCCTGGCCCCGCTGGGCTGGCTGCTCCTGGCCGAAGCGAAGGGCGACGCCAAGCCGGAGGGTGAGGGCGCGGGCCGGGGCCCGGGGGGCGGGGGGTGGGGGCGCTGGTCTGGGGGCAGCTGGTCTGCACGGGAGGCCTGGGCTTCCGAGGGGATCCGGGTTCCCGTCACTTGGCCACTGAATCACTTCCCCTGTTGGGGCTGCGGTTCCCGCGTGGGTGCAGCCGGGAGGGGAGGGGCACGGAGAGGGTCAAATCGTAATAGCTCCCGTAATAGTAATAACAGCAGCTCCTGTTTATGGAGCACTTACTATGGGCCAGGCAGCAGTGAAGCATGATCTCAACCCTCCGAAGTGTGCTCTGCTTTTATCCCCCTTTGCCCGCTGGGCAAACTAAGGCTCCAGAATCGATTCACTTGCCCAGGATTGCACAGCGGGTGGGCCTTGGAACCAGGAGTGACACACAGGTGTGTCTGGTTCCATGGGAGCCACTGGGCATCCCCAGCCATGGGGGTGGGGAGTGGCATGGGGGGCCCCCACGGCAGAGCCATGTACACTTTTGTCGGGGGCCTCTGTGGTCTGCGCTGCCCCTGCTGGGTGGTGGGTCCTACTCGCTCCAGGTAGCACAGCAGGAAGCTGGCTCAGACAGGTGCGCTGACTGCCTAGGATTGTCCAGTCCTGGAACAACGGGTTGTTTGGTTCAGGATCTGCTGGACTCTGCATCTCATCATGTTCCTTCTCCAACCTCAAGGCAGATTGGATTTCAGAGTGTGCCCCACCATTCTGAGTGGGTGCTCCTGTCCTCCCCACCCCTCCCTCGGCCACCTCCAGGGTTGCCTGCTGAGCCTCTGAGAGGAGCTGGAGGGGGCAGGTTGGTAGTGTAGCAGACCCTCACCCGGGGAGAGGGTGGGAACTGCCATTTCTGAGTACTTCCTTTGTGCCAGGTTGTGCCCAAGGCCACACATCTCCCAGTGGTAAAGCCCGTGGTGACTGATTTCTGTGAAGCTTGGTGTTCTAGCCTGCAAACTGGGGGCCATGGTACTGGACGGAGTCCTAGTGCTCTTGCCAGGATTCCATGGGATGAGGCCCACTGGTGAGGGTTCAGCTCAATGCCTGGCCTATATAGGCTTTTTCTTTCTTGGACCCAGCACAGCCTGCTTTCCTGGAGTATCCCCGCAGGGTAGTGAAACAAGTCAAAAAAAATCCAGTGAGGCAGGTGCTGAGCACAGGGCTGGGCTGGTGGTGTGTTCAAAAGGCCTGTGGCCTGGGTCTACTCACTGGTCGGGAGCCACAAGCCCTGTGATAGCCTTTGTTTCCTGGGCCTCTCTTTGCCCCGCTTCTGCTGATGTGGGCTCCGTACACCCCCAGACCATTCCAGGAGAGAAAACTCCCGCTACCCACAGCAAAGCCCCCAGAGATGAGTCAGAGGGACCAAATCAGTGACAGGGCTTCAGGTGCCCTGACCCCAGCAGCAGGTGATGGGAGGGGACAGAGTAGACAGAAGGTAGCCCCCGCTAAGGGTGCAGGATCCAGTGTGTCGACGATCCAGGTAGAGCACCTGGCAGATAGTAAGTAGATAGTAGATTGATGGACAAGAAGTATCGGGTGTCCAGACATGGAGCTAATATCAAGCCACTCTCAAGTTGAGGCTCTTCGCTTCCCTTACTCCATTCAGACCCTCTTGATAAGTAAGGAATCATTAGCCCCATTTTGCAGATAGCAAGACTGAGGCCCCAAAAGGTTAAATACCTGTTCTCCAGTTGCTGTAGGTGGTTGGGGGTGGAGTCGTTGACTGGAACTCAGACCCACTTCTCGTGACCCCTGTCTGGGGGAGAGGGTGCTGTTGCCTGGAGATCCTGTCTGGAGGAGCCTGCTCAACTTCCGCAGACCCAGCTGATGGGGGGACCCTCAGCCTGCTGGCTAGGACACTGTGGGAGGGTGGTTTGTCCTACAGGCCCACTGACTGGTGTCAGGAGGGGGAGACACTCCAGCAGCCACCAGAGAGGCCTCCTGGCAGCTTGCCCACCCCTGTACCCGAGCGCACATGGATTTGGCACATGGAGAGAAAGATGGAGTTTTCACTTTAGGGAGCTCCCAATTTTAGGGGAGGACACAGAGCTCCTCTCCCCAGTAGATGCCCAATATTATGGGGGAGATACAACCCTTCTTTCCCAGAATGCCCTGTGCTTGAGAAAGGGGACATTGCCTTATGCTGGGGGGGGTCCCCAGACCAGTGTGGGGGACAGAAAAAGGCTGTCAACAAAGCAACATCCAAACAAGCAAATTTTCATAGAGTTCGGAGCAGGAGAGTCCAGATGCCCCCTGATCCTTTCTCCCTTTTGTAGAGGATTCTAGCTGATCACTGTCCTCTGCCTCGGCTCCCGCCTGTCCCTGCGGGCCTTGGTTTGGCCGTGGAGAGGGAAGGACCAGCTGGAGCCTGGTGGCTGCCGTTCTGAGACTCCAGGAGGTCAATAGGGTGCGGGCGGGGGTTGTGGGTCGTGCTGTTCCACGCAGGGAATGGAAAGGTCCCAGGAGTCAGGCAGGCGCAGCTGGATGTGCGTGCGTGCGTGTGTGCGTGTGTGTGTGTGTGTGTGTGTGTTGGTGGGGGAGTGTCTGTGGACCCCTCAGGGGACTGAAACCCAGGAGAGTAACACTTGGCTCCTGGGCGCTGGGAATCCACATCTGCCATTCTGCCACACCCTGTTTATGGCTTCCGTTCAAGCCTGGGGCTCAGTGAGCCCGGAGGATGGGGGAGGAGCTTCATTCATTCCCACTCCCCAGAGAGCAGACTGGGGGGCTTCCTGATGGTGTCCACGGCCTTGTGTGGGCTGGCCCTGCTTGGGGAGGGGGTGGTGGGCATCAGCTGCAGCACAGCACCCCAGGCCTGAGTTCTCAGCCTCGTCTTCAGACCCCAGAGAGGTGTCTTCCTACCCCCCCAAGGCCCCCGGGCTCAGCCTCTCCCCATCATTCTTGCTCTTGGGAAGGAAGACAGCTTTTCTGTATCCGGGACCCCTAGGGCAGCAGCTGGCCTTCTCTCCGGGGAGGTTCCCTAAAACAAGAACCCGTGTGGCCCCTACGGCCAGGACCTGCGCTAAGCACTTCACAGACTAGCACGTTCAGTCCTCACGAAAGTCTCTGGAGGAAGGTACTAGGGTTACCAGGACCCCATTTTACAGATGAGGAGACAGGCCCAGAGAGGCTAAGTTACTCACCCAGCAGTCTGTCTGCCATTCCGCCCTGCTCCCTCCCTCTCACCTCTGCTGATCCTGGAGCACAGCTTGTCTTTCTGGGGAAGCAGGCCAGGAGCCCTTAGGTGTCAGGCCTCACGCGGACCCTGGCTTTAGCCCCAGGCGGGTCTGCCGGACCAGCCAGAAAGCAGGGGGGCCGGGCCGGGCCCTGGTGCTCGGAACTGAATCCTCCACGGTGTCGCCGTGTGGCATGCCCTGCATACGCTCTGGCTGCCCGCCGTGGGACTGGAGCTGAGTGTCCGGCCACGTTGGGGATGCCTGATCGAGGGCGGCTGGACATGCTGGATTCGGTCCGCAGCGTTCCAGAATGTTGGACGGGGAAATGATGAGGTTGAGAACATGGGCATTTGGAATTCCAGCTCACTCGCTTCTCACTTCAAGCTTCTGTGACCTTCGGCAGGGTATTTAGCCTCTCTGTGCCTCAGCTTCCTCACCTGCACAAGGGGGGATAGAAATATCACCGGCCACATGGGATGTTGATCGTTAAGTCTGATAGCAAACTTGACACACTTCATGTAGTAGGTGGCATCTGGTAAGGGCTCAGCCAATGACAGTGCACACCAGACATCCTGAGTCACACTCAGTCCCAGCCATGGGGAGGGGGAGGGAGGCCAAGGAGATGAAGACGTGAGCCTGGCCCAGCAAAGGGAGAAGGGGCAGGTTTGTAGTGGTGAATCACCCACTGGGCACGCCGATGGCGCACCAGATACGGGGAGGGGATGACAGGGCTTCATGAAGGATCAAGGCCTCTTTAGGAGGAGGAGTGAGTTGTGCAGGCAGGACAAGGGAATGGGGCAAAGTCTGGGTTCAGTGAGACAGCTTTCATGGGGGTGGGCAGTGTTGAGAGGTAATGCCAGGGTCCCTTGGGGGAAGGGCCTGCCTGGAGTTCTCTTGCTGTGAACCACCCCCAGGCCCCTCATTGGAGCCCAGAGTCAGGACCAGGGGACGGGCTGGATCAGAGGTTCCGAATGTGGCTGGCCTCAGAAATTACCCAGGAGATGTAGGAAAAATCCAGACTTCTGGGCCCATCTCGAACCTCTGGTCCTAGGGCCCAGGAGTCTGGAGTTCACAGTGTCCCTTGTGATGCTGATATGCAGGCAGGTTTGGGACCTCTGGACTGGGTGATCTTTTCGAGTCCTCGGCCAGGGAAGCAGGCACTAGATTTGTGAAGGCCCTGGTGGAGCGCCTGGCAACACCAAGGAAAATAGAGAAGAGGTAGGTTGAGTTGCTGGGGAGGGTCCAGCATGGCCTGGGGCCCTCTCCTCCACCTCAGCGAGGGTTTCTTCAGACAGGTGGAGGCACAGAGAGCTGGTCACTGTCCCAGGCCTGGGCATTGCATGCACAGGTTAAGAGAAGGGATTCTGGGTCCAGGCTTCTGTGTCCACCTCCTGGTGCTACCACTTCCTGGCTCCCTTGGGCAAGTTACCATTTCCGAGCCTTGGTTTCTAACTGTGGAGTGGGGCGTTAGGACCAGTAAGGGGCTTAGAACCAAGTACGGTTTGTCGAAGGTGTTCAGTAAAGGTTAGCCATCTTGTACCGTGATTTGGTAGAGGGAACTCAGAAAAGGAGCCTCAAGATGCCCACCCCATCCCCTTTGCCCTCCCCCTGCATCCTGACTTCAGGAGCCCTGATCCAGCACCTGACACAGACACACATGCTGGCTTTTTCCATCCATGAAACGTGACACTTTTCCTGTCCCCAGCAGCCCCTGCCAAGGACAGGAGGGCCTCAGAGCTGGTGAATCGCCCCTCCTCACTTGAGCGGGGAGACTTAACTTTCCTGGCAAGAATTGGGGGAGCCCTTCCTCAAGTGTGAGCAGCACCCCGCTTTCCTGGTCCCCAGGGTCAGGTGGTGAGGCCTCCCCTCTCCACACCTGCCTAGTGAATCCACCCCAGGTCTTTGGGCCCACTTCCAGTGGATTCCTGCCAAAACCTGCTGGGCTGTCCCCTGCTCTGGGGCCTGCAGCCTGCCTAGCTCTGCCCAACAGGACCCCTTTGTTCTTTCAGCGCGGGCCCCTCTTGCTTTCACAGAGTGGGGGTGTAAGGGAAGGCCTTACTTGCCTGTGTTGGGTGGGTCTGTTCACCCAGAAAAGCATTATGTCCTGGACCCCAGTGAAAACAGTCATGAGCGCTACAAATGGGTGTGTGTTGGGGGGGGTGGGGTCCTGCCTCTAAGGAGGAGAGAGGTCAGGAGAAATCTGAGAAGGCTTCATAGAGGTGGTGGCAGGAAAGGGGTGTCACTGTCACTGGCCCTGGGACCTGGAGGAAGATTAGGGAAAGGGAAGAGAGAGGGGGAGCTGGGGCAGAAGGGGAAGAGCCCAGTAAGGTGAGCCGCCTGGCTGGGGGAGGGCCCTCTCAGTGAAGGGAATGAGTATGTCACTGGGTCAATCAGGGAGGGCCTTGAATGCCAGGGCAAGGTGTTAGCCTCTCACTGATCAGTTCTTGAAGTAGGTACAGTGGTCTCAGTTACCCACGGGCAACCACGGTCCGGAAGCAGATGATCCTCCTTCTGAGGACATGTCAGTACTAGCCTACGTCACAATGCTACATCTTCATCTTATTTCTTCTTGTCCTGTAGTGTGTGGGGGGTTTTTTGGTTTTTTTTTTTTTGTTTTTTTGAGAGAGAGTGCTCGCACAAGCTGGGGGGAGAAGGGGAGGAGGCAGAGGGAGAGGGAGAAGCAGACTCTCCACTGAGCAGGGAGCCAAATGCCGGGCTTGATCCCAGGACCCTGAGATTATGACCTGAGCGAAGGCAGACACTTAATGGACTGAGCCACCCAGGTGCCCCTTGTCATATAGGGTTTTTACATCTCACACCATCACAAGAAGGGGAAGTTCAGTGCAGTAAGGTATTTTGAGAGGCCCCATTGATACAATGTTTATTCCAGTATACTGTTATTATTGTCCTATTTTATATGGCTAATCTCTTATTGTGCCTGATTTATAATTAAACTGCATCATAGGTGTGTACTTATAGGAAAAAATATATATATATATAGGGTCTGGTACTCTGTGGTTTCAGGCATCCACTGGGGGTCTTGGAATGCATCTCCCATGGATAAAGGGGGGACTACGGGGCTCGAACTCATAACCCTAAGACCAAGAGTCATGTGCTCTACTGATGACCGAGCCAGCCAGACACCCCTACTGTACTATTATTGTCCCTATTTTACAAAGGGGAAACTGGAGCCCAGAAAAGTCACGGACTTGTCCAAGGTCACAGAACTGGTAAGAAGCAAAGCTAGGATTCTGATCAGGCAGGCCAGCTACAGAGCCTTTACTTCTCAGATAACACAGCTTCAAATTGTGATCTGGAAGGGACTGTCCCAGGGCTTCCAGAGATGCTGTCTGGGGAGTTGTTTCCAGCAGGTTCTATTGCAGAGGTGAAGCCACACTACAGAGTCTGAGAGAGGTCTCTTGTTAAAAAGGTAGCACAGCTGCTCTGGTCAAAGCTAAGGATTTATTTCTTTTCTTTCTTCTGTCTCTTTTTTCTTTTTTTCAAGATTTTATTTATTTATTTGAGAGGGAGAGCACGAGCAGTGGGAGTGGCAGGCAGAGGGAGAGGGAGAAGCAGGGAACCTGACATGGGGCTCGATCCCAGGACCCTGGGATCATGACGTGAACCAGAGGCAGACCCTAACTGACTGAGCCCCCCAGGTGCCCCAAAAGCTAAGGATTTCAAGTCAGTTTCCACTTAGGATCCACTCATAGGTTCTCCCATGGTGGCCGAGTGAGGCTCAGCAAGAAAGACCATTGGGATAGATGAGCAGTGTGTGCCCTGGGCGCAGGTACGGAGAGCGGTGGCCATCCCTGGGCCCCTGTCCAGCATTGGCCAGAGAGGTCCTCCTGGTGTTCGGCATTCAGGGCGAATTCTTGCCTCCGCCCCTGTGCAAGGCCAGAGCCCCCTAAATCCAGAGAGACCCAGCCCCACAGTGCAACGTGCAGACAGCTCTGCTCTGGACACCTCCTGTCATGCCAGTCCGTTCGCAGGTGGATGGGACCCTGGAGGAGAATCGGGAGACCTGGGTTCTGACCTTTGGCACGTCTTTCCTGCCTGGGCCTTGGGCCCTTGTCTATAATGGGTGGACACGAGGACACATCTTGCTGGAATTTGACACATCTGGGAACAATGACCTGCTCCTGCCTGTCGCCCCTCCTCCTCCAGTGCAGTTCACCACGCCCTTCTCTGTCCACAGACAACCTGTTAGTCCTCACAGTGGCCACGAGGGAGACTGAGGGTTTCCGGCGCTTCAGGCGTTCAGGCCAGTTCTTCAACTACAAGATCCAGGTAAGGGGCTCCCCGGGGGGGAGGGGGGCAGGACAGCCAAGGGGTGGCGGGAGAGTCCAGGAGCTGGGTTTTTGCCCTTCCCAAACTGATGAGGGCCACAGGGAAGGCTTCTGGAAGCCCAAAAGATGAGGATGAGTTAGGAAAAGCAAGAGGGGGAGAACGTAATCAAAGTCTGGGAGGTGCTGGAGATGGGAGAGTGGGGGAAGTGAGACAGGAGGATTATGTGGCCGTGCTCATGCTAGGGTGTGTGTGTGTGGCTGGTTTAGAAGGCAGGGCCAGGGAACCAGCATTTGCACCAGTCCCCCCAGGTGATTTTGGGATGGCCATAGTCTAGAGATCGCACATGTGTAAACACCGCTCTGAAGAAACCCAGGCCAATGCCCAGTCTGCTTGGTGTCCTCTCTGTGCGGTGTGTGGGGCTTAGCCCTGCAGGGAGACGTTCCTCCATTTACCTGAGTGTGCCGAGTGCCTCCTCCTGTCAGGCACAGTGGTAGGCGCTGGGAATAAAATGGTGGACAAGGAAGACCATGGCACTGCCTACACAGCTTACAGTCTAGTGGCATTAAGCCAGAAAGAAAATGGATTAGTTCACATGAATGCGGGTTGAAGCAGAGGGTTGCTTCAGGCATAGTTGGATCTAGGGGTTCAAGCTCCATGATAAGGGCTTCGTCTTTCCATCTCTAGGTCCCGTTGGTCTTCATTTGCAGACATGCTCTCTCTGCAAGGTGGCAAGATGACCACCAGCCACAGACCCACATGCCCCAGCTTCTCAACCTCAGCAGAACTAGACAGCCTTTCCTTAGTTTGAACAGAAGAGTCCCAGGGAAGACTCTGATAGGCCGTGCTTAGGTCACGTGCTCAAACCCATAGTTCCCGGAAGGATGGAACACACTGATTGGTCGGGTGTGGTCACATGACCTGACCCCCCTCCCCCAGGCCAATCAGCTTCACATACTTTGTAGAACGGTTTCCCCATAGGTGCCGGACAGACAGAGGCAGAGATGGGCACTGTCCAGGTGGGGGTGGAATTTTGGCTGGCGAGATAGTTCTTTGTCAAAAGCCCACGTTAAGGGGCCTTTCTCTGCAGGCACTGGGCCTGGGAGAGGACTGGAGTGGGGAGAAGGGATCGTCGGCTGGTGGAGGGCTGAAGGTCCGGCTGCTGAAGAAAGCTCTGGAGAAGCATGCGGACAAGGAGAACCTGGTCATTCTCTTCACAGACAGGTAGGTAGCTGGGGGCCTCCTGGGCAGGGCCCCTCAGCAGAGAGATGGAATATTCTAGAATGAGGCCCTTGCAGAATAAGGGGAGGAGGGGGGATCACTCCAGCTAAGGTTGTCTATAGTTTTTTGGGGGGGTCTGTGAGCCCAGAAAAGACCATTCCCATTGGTGGTGAGGAGGTGGGCAAGGGGGCCTGCCCAGGTCGGGTGAGCCATGCTTCGAGCATGAGGAGGGCACCGGGGTGGGGACCATCTGTCTGCCCAGGGTGGGGTGGAAACACTGCAGGCCAGGCCGGAGACAACAGGGCAGATCCGTTTCCCAGGGGTGGCACGGGAGGAGGTGCCCTCGTGAGCCCCTGCTCACCTCTGCCCTGCTCCTGATTCCCCCGGGTCCGGCCACAGCTACGACGTGGTATTTGCATCGGGGCCTCGGGAGCTCCTGAAGAAGTTCCGACAGGCCAGGAGTCAGGTGGTCTTCTCGGCCGAGGAGCTCATCTACCCGGACCGCAGGCTGGAGACCAAGTATCCGGCCGTGTCCGACGGCAAGAGGTTCCTGGGCTCTGGAGGTGAGGAGCCTGGGTGCAGAGAGCATGGCGGGGCTGGGCGGGCTCCAGAGGGGTCCATCCGCTGCCATCAGGATATCCCCCCTGCATTCGGCCTCATCTCGTGAACAGCCACCCATCTGCACAGGGGAAAACCAGAGTCACCCCTGAATGTCCTCCCTCGGCCCCCCCACCCCTCAGTCCGTGAGCCGGTCACGCCGCTCCCACTTTGAAAGACCTCTCGACTCCACCCTTGAGTCCACCCCGACTGTCACTGCCTCACTTGGCTCCTGGCCGTTTGTAGTAGTCTCCTGCCTGCTCTGCCAACCTCTACCCTCACCCCTGCTAGGCCATTCTCCATCCAGCAGCCAGGCACAAATCCACACACATCACTCAAAGGCTTCTTATTGCATCGAGACTAAAATCTGTATTTTATTCCGGATTCCTCTGCCCAGCCACAGAAGAGGGTCCGCCCCCCGGCAGCCACGTTTCCCCATTGGCCGAGAGAGTTAGCACCGTCTAGATGGCCTGGTCCTGGCCCAGGGCTGGCAGTGTTCTCCCTTTCCCTGGCTGGCCCCTTCTCCCCTTTCTCTTCTCTCCTTACCCATCTGCACTGTGGCCAAGGGGGGCCATGGGGGCTTTTTCCTCTGAGCCCCCATGCACTGAGTGACCGTGGCCCAGCCTCTGCCCTTCTCTGGGCCAAGTTTCCCAGATACCTATAGAAAGGGGGCTCCTGGCCTCTGCCCCACCAGCTATGCTCTCCAGGGACTCCTGGTCTGATCCATTTGTTCACCACTTTGTGGCGCTCACCACCTGAGCTGGGGCAGGTTAGTGGGCACCGTGATCTTTCTCTGTGAGCTCAGTGGGAACTTGTCACCAAGTGGCATTCGCTAGCAAGGCACTTTCAGCTTACAGACACTACCTCCACTCAATCCAGGAGGACTTCTAAGAGAAGGTGAAGGAGAGGGAGGTGAATGAAAGTGGATGCTGGGACGAGGCTCCTGACTTGGAGGCCGGAAGCTAAGTGTCTGTCTTTGCGTGTCCCCCACCAACCTGCAGGCTTCATCGGTTATGCCCCCAACCTCAACAAACTTGTGGCCAAGTGGGAAGGCCAGGACAGTGACAGCGACCAGCTCTTTTATACCAAGATCTTCTTGGACCCAGAGAAGAGGGTAAGGGCCAGCGGGGGGCGGGGGCTGGGGCATCTTAATGCTGGATCTTAATGCTGCAGTGGGAGCAGCGCCCCTGAGGCCTGACCCCCTGGGTCAGGCATTGACACCTCCATGCATCCATTCACCGATTCACCGAGGTATTCAGCAGCTACTTATTGGACGCCTGTGTGTGAGATGCTGTCAGGTGCAGGGTTGGGATGTGGCAGTGAACGAGACAATTGGGGTCTCCACCCTCATGGACCCTCAGGTCGGGGAGACAGGAGTCTATGACCTCACGTCTGTAGTGATGGTGTTGAAAGGAGCCGACAGGCTGAGTTGCCCCTGCCCCACCCTGCCTGGGAGGCTCCTGGGGGGCTGACGAGGTCTTGGCCGGACTTAAGCCCCGACCTCCGAGCCTATCTTCAGGAGAGGTCATCGAGGGGACTGAAGATGGCAGGTCTGGACCCATGTCACCCCAAACCAGCCAGTGTCCTCTGGGAAGGCAGGAAACTCAGGGAGTCCTTGGAGGGTCAGGATTCCTGGATTCTGCCCTGCTTATCTCCCCAACCCCTATCCATGCTGTGCTGTGTGACCTAGGGTGAGTCACTTCTCCTTCCCGGGCCTCGGTTTTTGTCATCCACGAAATAATGAAACGAAGCGGTTGGACTTGTGCAGTCGAAATGTGAACTTGATCTCTAAACTCAGTCCTTCCTCCTCCTTCCCCTTTGCCTCCAGTGACATCACTTGCAGAAGCTCATGGTCCCAAACATAAAAGTGGAGCTGCTCTCTATGGGATGAGGGCCAAGCCTAGGGTTCCACTTGTCTTCCTTGGCCTGGCTTAGGGCTCCATGAGACACGGTTGAATCTTGAAGAGGCAACATTGCGCATGAACAGGGAACCTCAGGGCCAGGCTCCTGGGGTTCAAATGCCAGCTTAGGCAGTTATTAGCTGTGTGACCTTAGCCGAGTTAACCAACCTCACTGTGCCTTATTTTTTAAATCTGTAAAATGTAGTGCTGGTGGTACTTTCACATAAGGATGTTGTGTGGATTAAATTAATTAATGTATTTGTAGTACTTCGTGATTGACAGTAAAGGAAAAATAAGCATTTGTTGTCATCGTGGTTGTGCTTGAACCAGCTGTTTCCCTTAGATGCCTTCCAATTCTGAAAGTCCCTGGACCAGCAGATCCTAGGGCTACCAGCTGCCTCGGTGTGACAGGGCAGAGTGGGTGTGGGGCGAGGAGATGGCAGAAGTGGGAGGACAGGCTCCCCACACTCAGCGTGATGGAGCCCCATCCCCTGCCAGGGCCTGTCCCTACTACATCCTGGTGTCCCCTTTCCTGCAGGAGCGGATCAACATCACCCTGGACCACCGCTGCCGTATCTTCCAGAACTTGGATGGAGCTCTGGGTGAGCAGCCCCCACGGGCTCTCTGGCCACTGTGCTGGGAGGTGGCCTGCCCACATCCGAGGTCCCCAGCGGCCACCTGGATGTCCTGGGGCAGAGCTGTGTTTCTCTGGGGGTGGAGAAAGGAGGGCCAAGAGGTCAGTCTAAGAGCCTGCGGGACACCAGGGCAGGAGGCAGCCGCTCAGCCTGGGAGCAGCTGGGCGATGCACACCATGGGTACCTGTCCCCTGCAGCCCTGGTTCTTACAGGTGAACATGCTCCCCTCCTTCCCTGCCCTCCCACCTCCCAGGTGAAGGCTTCCTGGGCTTGCATGGGGACTGAGCTGACAGGAGGGCAATGGATGGCTTGGGAAGCAGAGAGGCTGCCTGGTCCTTAAAACCAGAAACACCCTGGGGTGGGCCCCAAATCCATGGCTGGTGATGACATTCCTTTGTCTTCCTGGGTGACCTCGGACAAGTTTTCCTTACACACACACACACACACACACACACACACACACACAC